>NW_026519117.1:0-61000 GCF_947347685.1 Pleuronectes platessa | reverse complement strand
GGCGTTCGACCCCTTCCGAAGGTCGTAGAAGCTCGAAAATGGTACCAATCGATGCGCAATACCCCACTTGCCAGAAACAAATGCCCTCTCCCACTCTCTACGACCTTCACAAAAAAAGTTATTCAAGAATATCTCCTCGGCTTTTCGGCCATTTGCTACTTCGACCCCTTCCGAAGGTCGGAGGAGCTCGGGGATGGCACCAATCGATCCGCAGGACCCACATTAGTTCAATAGAAACCACTTTCCAAGTCTCTACGACCTTCAGAAAAAAAGTTATTCAAGAATATCTCCTTCTCCAATGTGCTTTCATCCCTAATCCCTTACCTTAACCCTAGCTGTTTTAGCGACTTTCTTATTCAGAGGTTCTGGACTTCGATTCTATGCCTAGTCAGGTTCCTTAGACCCTTACCCTAACCACACCACCCCTTGCCTAAACCTAACCCCGCCCACTTTTCAGATTCGCTCGTTCGACCCCTTCCCAAGGTCCTAGAAGCTCGGGGATGGTACCAATCGATCCGCAGTACCCCCTTTAGTAGAGACAGACGCCCTTTCCAAGTCTCTACGACCTTCACAGCAAAAGTTATTCTAGAATATCTCCTCAGCAGGCTATGCTAATGAGGCTGCCTAATTACAATCCCGTTTCTCTCAAATATCTCGGCATAGAAGACACCAAAACTCAAAATTACAGGATATTCACCATCCTCAGAAATGTCATTTGATCACATCAAATTCAAAACCCTAAATTCAGGAAAAACCATGACCAAGGTGAACTCACACACAAGACAAGTGCCCCACAGATCAAACAGCTCATTAGACAAATCTTGGAGAAATCCAAAATCAGTCGCTTGGAAGAATGACAGTGAAGCATCTCCTTGGGCCGTGCGGTGTATGGGGCACAGGAGCTCTTCTGGGGGCCCAATCATGGGGGGCCAAGGAGGCAGTGGTCTGGACACACATCAGGCCCCTCTTCGTTCAACCTGAAAGGTAAGAATGCAGGTAAGATCGACACAAATTCCACCAGAAATCAGAAATTCCGAACTAGCCCCTCCCACTTTTGGGGATTTGGGCGTTCGACCCCTTCCGAAGGTCGTAGAAGCTCGAAAATGGTACCAATCGATGCGCAATACCCCACTTGCCAGAAACAAATGCCCTCTCCCACTCTCTACGACCTTCACAAAAAAAGTTATTCAAGAATATCTCCTCGGCTTTTCGGCCATTTGCTACTTCGACCCCTTCCGAAGGTCGGAGGAGCTCGGGGATGGCACCAATCGATCCGCAGGACCCACATTAGTTCAATAGAAACCACTTTCCAAGTCTCTACGACCTTCAGAAAAAAAGTTATTCAAGAATATCTCCTTCTCCAATGTGCTTTCATCCCTAATCCCTTACCTTAACCCTAGCTGTTTTAGCGACTTTCTTATTCAGAGGTTCTGGACTTCGATTCTATGCCTAGTCAGGTTCCTTAGACCCTTACCCTAACCACACCACCCCTTGCCTAAACCTAACCCCGCCCACTTTTCAGATTCGCTCGTTCGACCCCTTCCCAAGGTCCTAGAAGCTCGGGGATGGTACCAATCGATCCGCAGTACCCCCTTTAGTAGAGACAGACGCCCTTTCCAAGTCTCTACGACCTTCACAGCAAAAGTTATTCTAGAATATCTCCTCAGCAGGCTATGCTAATGAGGCTGCCTAATTACAATCCCGTTTCTCTCAAATATCTCGGCATAGAAGACACCAAAACTCAAAATTACAGGATATTCACCATCCTCAGAAATGTCATTTGATCACATCAAATTCAAAACCCTAAATTCAGGAAAAACCATGACCAAGGTGAACTCACACACAAGACAAGTGCCCCACAGATCAAACAGCTCATTAGACAAATCTTGGAGAAATCCAAAATCAGTCGCTTGGAAGAATGACAGTGAAGCATCTCCTTGGGCCGTGCGGTGTATGGGGCACAGGAGCTCTTCTGGGGGCCCAATCATGGGGGGCCAAGGAGGCAGTGGTCTGGACACACATCAGGCCCCTCTTCGTTCAACCTGAAAGGTAAGAATGCAGGTAAGATCGACACAAATTCCACCAGAAATCAGAAATTCCGAACTAGCCCCTCCCACTTTTGGGGATTTGGGCGTTCGACCCCTTCCGAAGGTCGTAGAAGCTCGAAAATGGTACCAATCGATGCGCAATACCCCACTTGCCAGAAACAAATGCCCTCTCCCACTCTCTACGACCTTCACAAAAAAAGTTATTCAAGAATATCTCCTCGGCTTTTCGGCCATTTGCTACTTCGACCCCTTCCGAAGGTCGGAGGAGCTCGGGGATGGCACCAATCGATCCGCAGGACCCACATTAGTTCAATAGAAACCACTTTCCAAGTCTCTACGACCTTCAGAAAAAAAGTTATTCAAGAATATCTCCTTCTCCAATGTGCTTTCATCCCTAATCCTAACCCTAACCCTAACCCTAACCCTGCCTAATTACAATCCCGTTTCTCTCAAATATCTCGGCATAGAAGACACCAAAACTCAAAATTACAGGATATTCACCATCCCAACAGAGAATTCTCCTCAGAAATGTCATTTGATCACATCAAATTCAAAACCCTAAATTCAGGAAAAACCATGACCAAGGTGAACTCACACACAAGACAAGTGCCCCACAGATCAAACAGCTCATTAGACAAATCTTGGAGAAATCCAAAATCAGTCGCTTGGAAGAATGACAGTGAAGCATCTCCTTGGGCCGTGCGGTGTATGGGGCACAGGAGCTCTTCTGGGGGCCCAATCATCTCTTCTGGGGGCCCAATCATGGGGGGCCAAGGAGCCAGTGGTCTGGACACACATCAGGCCCCTCTTCATTCAGCCTGAAAGGTAAGAATGCAGGTAAGATCCACAGAAATTCCACCAGAAATCAGAAATTCCGAACTAGCCCCGCCCACTTTTGGGGATTTGGGCGTTCGACCCCTTCCGAAGGTCGTAGAAGCTCGAAAATGGTACCAATCGATGCGCAATACCCCACTTGCCAGAAACAAATGCCCTCTCCCACTCTCTACGACCTTCACAAAAAAAGTTATTCAAGAATATCTCCTCGGGTTTTCGGCCATTCGCTACTTCGACCCCTTCCGAAGGTCGTAGGAGCTCGGGGATGGCACCAATCGATCCGCAGGACCCACATTAGTTCAATAGAAACCACTTTCCAAGTCTCTACGACCTTCAGAAAAAAAGTTATTCAAGAATATCTCCTTCTCCAATGTGCTTTCATCCCTAATCCTAACCCTAACCCTAACCCTAACCCTAACCCTAACCCTAACCCTAACCCTAACCCTAACCCTAACCCTAACCCTAACCTAACCCTAACCCTAACCCTAACCCTAACCCTAACCCTAACCCTTACCCTTACCCTAACCACACCACCCCTTGCCTAAACCTAACCCCGCCCACTTTTCAGATTCGCTCGTTCGACCCCTTCCCAAGGTCCTAGAAGCTCGGGGATGGTACCAATCGATCCGCAGTACCCCCTTTAGTAGAGACAGACGCCCTTTCCAAGTCTCTACGACCTTCACAGCAAAAGTTATTCTAGAATATCTCCTCAGCAGGCTATGCTAATGAGGCTGCCTAATTACAATCCCGTTTCTCTCAAATATCTCGGCATAGAAGACACCAAAACTCAAAATTACAGGATATTCACCATCCTCAGAAATGTCATTTGATCACATCAAATTCAAAACCCTAAATTCAGGAAAAACCATGACCAAGGTGAACTCACACACAAGACAAGTGCCCCACAGATCAAACAGCTCATTAGACAAATCTTGGAGAAATCCAAAATCAGTCGCTTGGAAGAATGACAGTGAAGCATCTCCTTGGGCCGTGCGGTGTATGGGGCACAGGAGCTCTTCTGGGGGCCCAATCATGGGGGGCCAAGGAGGCAGTGGTCTGGACACACATCAGGCCCCTCTTCGTTCAACCTGAAAGGTAAGAATGCAGGTAAGATCGACACAAATTCCACCAGAAATCAGAAATTCCGAACTAGCCCCTCCCACTTTTGGGGATTTGGGCGTTCGACCCCTTCCGAAGGTCGTAGAAGCTCGAAAATGGTACCAATCGATGCGCAATACCCCACTTGCCAGAAACAAATGCCCTCTCCCACTCTCTACGACCTTCACAAAAAAAGTTATTCAAGAATATCTCCTCGGCTTTTCGGCCATTTGCTACTTCGACCCCTTCCGAAGGTCGGAGGAGCTCGGGGATGGCACCAATCGATCCGCAGGACCCACATTAGTTCAATAGAAACCACTTTCCAAGTCTCTACGACCTTCAGAAAAAAAGTTATTCAAGAATATCTCCTTCTCCAATGTGCTTTCATCCCTAATCCCTTACCTTAACCCTAGCTGTTTTAGCGACTTTCTTATTCAGAGGTTCTGGACTTCGATTCTATGCCTAGTCAGGTTCCTTAGACCCTTACCCTAACCACACCACCCCTTGCCTAAACCTAACCCCGCCCACTTTTCAGATTCGCTCGTTCGACCCCTTCCCAAGGTCCTAGAAGCTCGGGGATGGTACCAATCGATCCGCAGTACCCCCTTTAGTAGAGACAGACGCCCTTTCCAAGTCTCTACGACCTTCACAGCAAAAGTTATTCTAGAATATCTCCTCAGCAGGCTATGCTAATGAGGCTGCCTAATTACAATCCCGTTTCTCTCAAATATCTCGGCATAGAAGACACCAAAACTCAAAATTACAGGATATTCACCATCCTCAGAAATGTCATTTGATCACATCAAATTCAAAACCCTAAATTCAGGAAAAACCATGACCAAGGTGAACTCACACACAAGACAAGTGCCCCACAGATCAAACAGCTCATTAGACAAATCTTGGAGAAATCCAAAATCAGTCGCTTGGAAGAATGACAGTGAAGCATCTCCTTGGGCCGTGCGGTGTATGGGGCACAGGAGCTCTTCTGGGGGCCCAATCATGGGGGGCCAAGGAGGCAGTGGTCTGGACACACATCAGGCCCCTCTTCGTTCAACCTGAAAGGTAAGAATGCAGGTAAGATCGACACAAATTCCACCAGAAATCAGAAATTCCGAACTAGCCCCTCCCACTTTTGGGGATTTGGGCGTTCGACCCCTTCCGAAGGTCGTAGAAGCTCGAAAATGGTACCAATCGATGCGCAATACCCCACTTGCCAGAAACAAATGCCCTCTCCCACTCTCTACGACCTTCACAAAAAAAGTTATTCAAGAATATCTCCTCGGCTTTTCGGCCATTTGCTACTTCGACCCCTTCCGAAGGTCGGAGGAGCTCGGGGATGGCACCAATCGATCCGCAGGACCCACATTAGTTCAATAGAAACCACTTTCCAAGTCTCTACGACCTTCAGAAAAAAAGTTATTCAAGAATATCTCCTTCTCCAATGTGCTTTCATCCCTAATCCTAACCCTAACCCTAACCCTAACCCTGCCTAATTACAATCCCGTTTCTCTCAAATATCTCGGCATAGAAGACACCAAAACTCAAAATTACAGGATATTCACCATCCCAACAGAGAATTCTCCTCAGAAATGTCATTTGATCACATCAAATTCAAAACCCTAAATTCAGGAAAAACCATGACCAAGGTGAACTCACACACAAGACAAGTGCCCCACAGATCAAACAGCTCATTAGACAAATCTTGGAGAAATCCAAAATCAGTCGCTTGGAAGAATGACAGTGAAGCATCTCCTTGGGCCGTGCGGTGTATGGGGCACAGGAGCTCTTCTGGGGGCCCAATCATCTCTTCTGGGGGCCCAATCATGGGGGGCCAAGGAGCCAGTGGTCTGGACACACATCAGGCCCCTCTTCATTCAGCCTGAAAGGTAAGAATGCAGGTAAGATCCACAGAAATTCCACCAGAAATCAGAAATTCCGAACTAGCCCCGCCCACTTTTGGGGATTTGGGCGTTCGACCCCTTCCGAAGGTCGTAGAAGCTCGAAAATGGTACCAATCGATGCGCAATACCCCACTTGCCAGAAACAAATGCCCTCTCCCACTCTCTACGACCTTCACAAAAAAAGTTATTCAAGAATATCTCCTCGGGTTTTCGGCCATTCGCTACTTCGACCCCTTCCGAAGGTCGTAGGAGCTCGGGGATGGCACCAATCGATCCGCAGGACCCACATTAGTTCAATAGAAACCACTTTCCAAGTCTCTACGACCTTCAGAAAAAAAGTTATTCAAGAATATCTCCTTCTCCAATGTGCTTTCATCCCTAATCCTAACCCTAACCCTAACCCTAACCCTAACCCTAACCCTAACCCTAACCCTAACCCTAACCCTAACCCTAACCCTAACCCTAACCCTAACCCTAACCCTAGAAGCTCGGGGATGGTACCAATCGATCCGCAGTACCCCCTTTAGTAGAGACAGACGCCCTTTCCAAGTCTCTACGACCTTCACAGCAAAAGTTATTCTAGAATATCTCCTCAGCAGGCTATGCTAATGAGGCTGCCTAATTACAATCCCGTTTCTCTCAAATATCTCGGCATAGAAGACACCAAAACTCAAAATTACAGGATATTCACCATCCTCAGAAATGTCATTTGATCACATCAAATTCAAAACCCTAAATTCAGGAAAAACCATGACCAAGGTGAACTCACACACAAGACAAGTGCCCCACAGATCAAACAGCTCATTAGACAAATCTTGGAGAAATCCAAAATCAGTCGCTTGGAAGAATGACAGTGAAGCATCTCCTTGGGCCGTGCGGTGTATGGGGCACAGGAGCTCTTCTGGGGGCCCAATCATGGGGGGCCAAGGAGGCAGTGGTCTGGACACACATCAGGCCCCTCTTCGTTCAACCTGAAAGGTAAGAATGCAGGTAAGATCGACACAAATTCCACCAGAAATCAGAAATTCCGAACTAGCCCCTCCCACTTTTGGGGATTTGGGCGTTCGACCCCTTCCGAAGGTCGTAGAAGCTCGAAAATGGTACCAATCGATGCGCAATACCCCACTTGCCAGAAACAAATGCCCTCTCCCACTCTCTACGACCTTCACAAAAAAAGTTATTCAAGAATATCTCCTCGGCTTTTCGGCCATTTGCTACTTCGACCCCTTCCGAAGGTCGGAGGAGCTCGGGGATGGCACCAATCGATCCGCAGGACCCACATTAGTTCAATAGAAACCACTTTCCAAGTCTCTACGACCTTCAGAAAAAAAGTTATTCAAGAATATCTCCTTCTCCAATGTGCTTTCATCCCTAATCCTAACCCTAACCCTAACCCTAACCCTGCCTAATTACAATCCCGTTTCTCTCAAATATCTCGGCATAGAAGACACCAAAACTCAAAATTACAGGATATTCACCATCCCAACAGAGAATTCTCCTCAGAAATGTCATTTGATCACATCAAATTCAAAACCCTAAATTCAGGAAAAACCATGACCAAGGTGAACTCACACACAAGACAAGTGCCCCACAGATCAAACAGCTCATTAGACAAATCTTGGAGAAATCCAAAATCAGTCGCTTGGAAGAATGACAGTGAAGCATCTCCTTGGGCCGTGCGGTGTATGGGGCACAGGAGCTCTTCTGGGGGCCCAATCATCTCTTCTGGGGGCCCAATCATGGGGGGCCAAGGAGCCAGTGGTCTGGACACACATCAGGCCCCTCTTCATTCAGCCTGAAAGGTAAGAATGCAGGTAAGATCCACAGAAATTCCACCAGAAATCAGAAATTCCGAACTAGCCCCGCCCACTTTTGGGGATTTGGGCGTTCGACCCCTTCCGAAGGTCGTAGAAGCTCGAAAATGGTACCAATCGATGCGCAATACCCCACTTGCCAGAAACAAATGCCCTCTCCCACTCTCTACGACCTTCACAAAAAAAGTTATTCAAGAATATCTCCTCGGGTTTTCGGCCATTCGCTACTTCGACCCCTTCCGAAGGTCGTAGGAGCTCGGGGATGGCACCAATCGATCCGCAGGACCCACATTAGTTCAATAGAAACCACTTTCCAAGTCTCTACGACCTTCAGAAAAAAAGTTATTCAAGAATATCTCCTTCTCCAATGTGCTTTCATCCCTAATCCTAACCCTAACCCTAACCTAACCCTAACCCTAACCCTAACCCTAACCCTAACCCTAACCCTAACCCTAACCCTAACCCTAACCCTAACCCTAACCCTAACCCTAACCCTTACCCTAACCACACCACCCCTTGCCTAAACCTAACCCCGCCCACTTTTCAGATTCGCTCGTTCGACCCCTTCCCAAGGTCCTAGAAGCTCGGGGATGGTACCAATCGATCCGCAGTACCCCCTTTAGTAGAGACAGACGCCCTTTCCAAGTCTCTACGACCTTCACAGCAAAAGTTATTCTAGAATATCTCCTCAGCAGGCTATGCTAATGAGGCTGCCTAATTACAATCCCGTTTCTCTCAAATATCTCGGCATAGAAGACACCAAAACTCAAAATTACAGGATATTCACCATCCTCAGAAATGTCATTTGATCACATCAAATTCAAAACCCTAAATTCAGGAAAAACCATGACCAAGGTGAACTCACACACAAGACAAGTGCCCCACAGATCAAACAGCTCATTAGACAAATCTTGGAGAAATCCAAAATCAGTCGCTTGGAAGAATGACAGTGAAGCATCTCCTTGGGCCGTGCGGTGTATGGGGCACAGGAGCTCTTCTGGGGGCCCAATCATGGGGGGCCAAGGAGGCAGTGGTCTGGACACACATCAGGCCCCTCTTCGTTCAACCTGAAAGGTAAGAATGCAGGTAAGATCGACACAAATTCCACCAGAAATCAGAAATTCCGAACTAGCCCCTCCCACTTTTGGGGATTTGGGCGTTCGACCCCTTCCGAAGGTCGTAGAAGCTCGAAAATGGTACCAATCGATGCGCAATACCCCACTTGCCAGAAACAAATGCCCTCTCCCACTCTCTACGACCTTCACAAAAAAAGTTATTCAAGAATATCTCCTCGGCTTTTCGGCCATTTGCTACTTCGACCCCTTCCGAAGGTCGGAGGAGCTCGGGGATGGCACCAATCGATCCGCAGGACCCACATTAGTTCAATAGAAACCACTTTCCAAGTCTCTACGACCTTCAGAAAAAAAGTTATTCAAGAATATCTCCTTCTCCAATGTGCTTTCATCCCTAATCCCTTACCTTAACCCTAGCTGTTTTAGCGACTTTCTTATTCAGAGGTTCTGGACTTCGATTCTATGCCTAGTCAGGTTCCTTAGACCCTTACCCTAACCACACCACCCCTTGCCTAAACCTAACCCCGCCCACTTTTCAGATTCGCTCGTTCGACCCCTTCCCAAGGTCCTAGAAGCTCGGGGATGGTACCAATCGATCCGCAGTACCCCCTTTAGTAGAGACAGACGCCCTTTCCAAGTCTCTACGACCTTCACAGCAAAAGTTATTCTAGAATATCTCCTCAGCAGGCTATGCTAATGAGGCTGCCTAATTACAATCCCGTTTCTCTCAAATATCTCGGCATAGAAGACACCAAAACTCAAAATTACAGGATATTCACCATCCTCAGAAATGTCATTTGATCACATCAAATTCAAAACCCTAAATTCAGGAAAAACCATGACCAAGGTGAACTCACACACAAGACAAGTGCCCCACAGATCAAACAGCTCATTAGACAAATCTTGGAGAAATCCAAAATCAGTCGCTTGGAAGAATGACAGTGAAGCATCTCCTTGGGCCGTGCGGTGTATGGGGCACAGGAGCTCTTCTGGGGGCCCAATCATGGGGGGCCAAGGAGGCAGTGGTCTGGACACACATCAGGCCCCTCTTCGTTCAACCTGAAAGGTAAGAATGCAGGTAAGATCGACACAAATTCCACCAGAAATCAGAAATTCCGAACTAGCCCCTCCCACTTTTGGGGATTTGGGCGTTCGACCCCTTCCGAAGGTCGTAGAAGCTCGAAAATGGTACCAATCGATGCGCAATACCCCACTTGCCAGAAACAAATGCCCTCTCCCACTCTCTACGACCTTCACAAAAAAAGTTATTCAAGAATATCTCCTCGGCTTTTCGGCCATTTGCTACTTCGACCCCTTCCGAAGGTCGGAGGAGCTCGGGGATGGCACCAATCGATCCGCAGGACCCACATTAGTTCAATAGAAACCACTTTCCAAGTCTCTACGACCTTCAGAAAAAAAGTTATTCAAGAATATCTCCTTCTCCAATGTGCTTTCATCCCTAATCCCTTACCTTAACCCTAGCTGTTTTAGCGACTTTCTTATTCAGAGGTTCTGGACTTCGATTCTATGCCTAGTCAGGTTCCTTAGACCCTTACCCTAACCACACCACCCCTTGCCTAAACCTAACCCCGCCCACTTTTCAGATTCGCTCGTTCGACCCCTTCCCAAGGTCCTAGAAGCTCGGGGATGGTACCAATCGATCCGCAGTACCCCCTTTAGTAGAGACAGACGCCCTTTCCAAGTCTCTACGACCTTCACAGCAAAAGTTATTCTAGAATATCTCCTCAGCAGGCTATGCTAATGAGGCTGCCTAATTACAATCCCGTTTCTCTCAAATATCTCGGCATAGAAGACACCAAAACTCAAAATTACAGGATATTCACCATCCTCAGAAATGTCATTTGATCACATCAAATTCAAAACCCTAAATTCAGGAAAAACCATGACCAAGGTGAACTCACACACAAGACAAGTGCCCCACAGATCAAACAGCTCATTAGACAAATCTTGGAGAAATCCAAAATCAGTCGCTTGGAAGAATGACAGTGAAGCATCTCCTTGGGCCGTGCGGTGTATGGGGCACAGGAGCTCTTCTGGGGGCCCAATCATGGGGGGCCAAGGAGGCAGTGGTCTGGACACACATCAGGCCCCTCTTCGTTCAACCTGAAAGGTAAGAATGCAGGTAAGATCGACACAAATTCCACCAGAAATCAGAAATTCCGAACTAGCCCCTCCCACTTTTGGGGATTTGGGCGTTCGACCCCTTCCGAAGGTCGTAGAAGCTCGAAAATGGTACCAATCGATGCGCAATACCCCACTTGCCAGAAACAAATGCCCTCTCCCACTCTCTACGACCTTCACAAAAAAAGTTATTCAAGAATATCTCCTCGGCTTTTCGGCCATTTGCTACTTCGACCCCTTCCGAAGGTCGGAGGAGCTCGGGGATGGCACCAATCGATCCGCAGGACCCACATTAGTTCAATAGAAACCACTTTCCAAGTCTCTACGACCTTCAGAAAAAAAGTTATTCAAGAATATCTCCTTCTCCAATGTGCTTTCATCCCTAATCCTAACCCTAACCCTAACCCTAACCCTGCCTAATTACAATCCCGTTTCTCTCAAATATCTCGGCATAGAAGACACCAAAACTCAAAATTACAGGATATTCACCATCCCAACAGAGAATTCTCCTCAGAAATGTCATTTGATCACATCAAATTCAAAACCCTAAATTCAGGAAAAACCATGACCAAGGTGAACTCACACACAAGACAAGTGCCCCACAGATCAAACAGCTCATTAGACAAATCTTGGAGAAATCCAAAATCAGTCGCTTGGAAGAATGACAGTGAAGCATCTCCTTGGGCCGTGCGGTGTATGGGGCACAGGAGCTCTTCTGGGGGCCCAATCATCTCTTCTGGGGGCCCAATCATGGGGGGCCAAGGAGCCAGTGGTCTGGACACACATCAGGCCCCTCTTCATTCAGCCTGAAAGGTAAGAATGCAGGTAAGATCCACAGAAATTCCACCAGAAATCAGAAATTCCGAACTAGCCCCGCCCACTTTTGGGGATTTGGGCGTTCGACCCCTTCCGAAGGTCGTAGAAGCTCGAAAATGGTACCAATCGATGCGCAATACCCCACTTGCCAGAAACAAATGCCCTCTCCCACTCTCTACGACCTTCACAAAAAAAGTTATTCAAGAATATCTCCTCGGGTTTTCGGCCATTCGCTACTTCGACCCCTTCCGAAGGTCGTAGGAGCTCGGGGATGGCACCAATCGATCCGCAGGACCCACATTAGTTCAATAGAAACCACTTTCCAAGTCTCTACGACCTTCAGAAAAAAAGTTATTCAAGAATATCTCCTTCTCCAATGTGCTTTCATCCCTAATCCTAACCCTAACCCTAACCTAACCCTAACCCTAACCCTAACCCTAACCCTAACCCTAACCCTAACCCTAACCCTAACCCTTACCCTAACCACACCACCCCTTGCCTAAACCTAACCCCGCCCACTTTTCAGATTCGCTCGTTCGACCCCTTCCCAAGGTCCTAGAAGCTCGGGGATGGTACCAATCGATCCGCAGTACCCCCTTTAGTAGAGACAGACGCCCTTTCCAAGTCTCTACGACCTTCACAGCAAAAGTTATTCTAGAATATCTCCTCAGCAGGCTATGCTAATGAGGCTGCCTAATTACAATCCCGTTTCTCTCAAATATCTCGGCATAGAAGACACCAAAACTCAAAATTACAGGATATTCACCATCCTCAGAAATGTCATTTGATCACATCAAATTCAAAACCCTAAATTCAGGAAAAACCATGACCAAGGTGAACTCACACACAAGACAAGTGCCCCACAGATCAAACAGCTCATTAGACAAATCTTGGAGAAATCCAAAATCAGTCGCTTGGAAGAATGACAGTGAAGCATCTCCTTGGGCCGTGCGGTGTATGGGGCACAGGAGCTCTTCTGGGGGCCCAATCATGGGGGGCCAAGGAGGCAGTGGTCTGGACACACATCAGGCCCCTCTTCGTTCAACCTGAAAGGTAAGAATGCAGGTAAGATCGACACAAATTCCACCAGAAATCAGAAATTCCGAACTAGCCCCTCCCACTTTTGGGGATTTGGGCGTTCGACCCCTTCCGAAGGTCGTAGAAGCTCGAAAATGGTACCAATCGATGCGCAATACCCCACTTGCCAGAAACAAATGCCCTCTCCCACTCTCTACGACCTTCACAAAAAAAGTTATTCAAGAATATCTCCTCGGCTTTTCGGCCATTTGCTACTTCGACCCCTTCCGAAGGTCGGAGGAGCTCGGGGATGGCACCAATCGATCCGCAGGACCCACATTAGTTCAATAGAAACCACTTTCCAAGTCTCTACGACCTTCAGAAAAAAAGTTATTCAAGAATATCTCCTTCTCCAATGTGCTTTCATCCCTAATCCCTTACCTTAACCCTAGCTGTTTTAGCGACTTTCTTATTCAGAGGTTCTGGACTTCGATTCTATGCCTAGTCAGGTTCCTTAGACCCTTACCCTAACCACACCACCCCTTGCCTAAACCTAACCCCGCCCACTTTTCAGATTCGCTCGTTCGACCCCTTCCCAAGGTCCTAGAAGCTCGGGGATGGTACCAATCGATCCGCAGTACCCCCTTTAGTAGAGACAGACGCCCTTTCCAAGTCTCTACGACCTTCACAGCAAAAGTTATTCTAGAATATCTCCTCAGCAGGCTATGCTAATGAGGCTGCCTAATTACAATCCCGTTTCTCTCAAATATCTCGGCATAGAAGACACCAAAACTCAAAATTACAGGATATTCACCATCCTCAGAAATGTCATTTGATCACATCAAATTCAAAACCCTAAATTCAGGAAAAACCATGACCAAGGTGAACTCACACACAAGACAAGTGCCCCACAGATCAAACAGCTCATTAGACAAATCTTGGAGAAATCCAAAATCAGTCGCTTGGAAGAATGACAGTGAAGCATCTCCTTGGGCCGTGCGGTGTATGGGGCACAGGAGCTCTTCTGGGGGCCCAATCATGGGGGGCCAAGGAGGCAGTGGTCTGGACACACATCAGGCCCCTCTTCGTTCAACCTGAAAGGTAAGAATGCAGGTAAGATCGACACAAATTCCACCAGAAATCAGAAATTCCGAACTAGCCCCTCCCACTTTTGGGGATTTGGGCGTTCGACCCCTTCCGAAGGTCGTAGAAGCTCGAAAATGGTACCAATCGATGCGCAATACCCCACTTGCCAGAAACAAATGCCCTCTCCCACTCTCTACGACCTTCACAAAAAAAGTTATTCAAGAATATCTCCTCGGCTTTTCGGCCATTTGCTACTTCGACCCCTTCCGAAGGTCGGAGGAGCTCGGGGATGGCACCAATCGATCCGCAGGACCCACATTAGTTCAATAGAAACCACTTTCCAAGTCTCTACGACCTTCAGAAAAAAAGTTATTCAAGAATATCTCCTTCTCCAATGTGCTTTCATCCCTAATCCCTTACCTTAACCCTAGCTGTTTTAGCGACTTTCTTATTCAGAGGTTCTGGACTTCGATTCTATGCCTAGTCAGGTTCCTTAGACCCTTACCCTAACCACACCACCCCTTGCCTAAACCTAACCCCGCCCACTTTTCAGATTCGCTCGTTCGACCCCTTCCCAAGGTCCTAGAAGCTCGGGGATGGTACCAATCGATCCGCAGTACCCCCTTTAGTAGAGACAGACGCCCTTTCCAAGTCTCTACGACCTTCACAGCAAAAGTTATTCTAGAATATCTCCTCAGCAGGCTATGCTAATGAGGCTGCCTAATTACAATCCCGTTTCTCTCAAATATCTCGGCATAGAAGACACCAAAACTCAAAATTACAGGATATTCACCATCCTCAGAAATGTCATTTGATCACATCAAATTCAAAACCCTAAATTCAGGAAAAACCATGACCAAGGTGAACTCACACACAAGACAAGTGCCCCACAGATCAAACAGCTCATTAGACAAATCTTGGAGAAATCCAAAATCAGTCGCTTGGAAGAATGACAGTGAAGCATCTCCTTGGGCCGTGCGGTGTATGGGGCACAGGAGCTCTTCTGGGGGCCCAATCATGGGGGGCCAAGGAGGCAGTGGTCTGGACACACATCAGGCCCCTCTTCGTTCAACCTGAAAGGTAAGAATGCAGGTAAGATCGACACAAATTCCACCAGAAATCAGAAATTCCGAACTAGCCCCTCCCACTTTTGGGGATTTGGGCGTTCGACCCCTTCCGAAGGTCGTAGAAGCTCGAAAATGGTACCAATCGATGCGCAATACCCCACTTGCCAGAAACAAATGCCCTCTCCCACTCTCTACGACCTTCACAAAAAAAGTTATTCAAGAATATCTCCTCGGCTTTTCGGCCATTTGCTACTTCGACCCCTTCCGAAGGTCGGAGGAGCTCGGGGATGGCACCAATCGATCCGCAGGACCCACATTAGTTCAATAGAAACCACTTTCCAAGTCTCTACGACCTTCAGAAAAAAAGTTATTCAAGAATATCTCCTTCTCCAATGTGCTTTCATCCCTAATCCTAACCCTAACCCTAACCCTAACCCTAACCCTAACCCTAACCCTAACCCTAACCCTAACCCTAACCCTAACCCTAACCCTAACCCTAACCCTAACCCTTACCCTAACCCTAACCCTAACCCTTACCCTTACCCTTACCCTTACCCTTACCCTAACCACACCACCCCTTGCCTAAACCTAACCCCGCCCACTTTTCAGATTCGCTCGTTCGACCCCTTCCCAAGGTCCTAGAAGCTCGGGGATGGTACCAATCGATCCGCAGTACCCCCTTTAGTAGAGACAGACGCCCTTTCCAAGTCTCTACGACCTTCACAGCAAAAGTTATTCTAGAATATCTCCTCAGCAGGCTATGCTAATGAGGCTGCCTAATTACAATCCCGTTTCTCTCAAATATCTCGGCATAGAAGACACCAAAACTCAAAATTACAGGATATTCACCATCCTCAGAAATGTCATTTGATCACATCAAATTCAAAACCCTAAATTCAGGAAAAACCATGACCAAGGTGAACTCACACACAAGACAAGTGCCCCACAGATCAAACAGCTCATTAGACAAATCTTGGAGAAATCCAAAATCAGTCGCTTGGAAGAATGACAGTGAAGCATCTCCTTGGGCCGTGCGGTGTATGGGGCACAGGAGCTCTTCTGGGGGCCCAATCATGGGGGGCCAAGGAGGCAGTGGTCTGGACACACATCAGGCCCCTCTTCGTTCAACCTGAAAGGTAAGAATGCAGGTAAGATCGACACAAATTCCACCAGAAATCAGAAATTCCGAACTAGCCCCTCCCACTTTTGGGGATTTGGGCGTTCGACCCCTTCCGAAGGTCGTAGAAGCTCGAAAATGGTACCAATCGATGCGCAATACCCCACTTGCCAGAAACAAATGCCCTCTCCCACTCTCTACGACCTTCACAAAAAAAGTTATTCAAGAATATCTCCTCGGCTTTTCGGCCATTTGCTACTTCGACCCCTTCCGAAGGTCGGAGGAGCTCGGGGATGGCACCAATCGATCCGCAGGACCCACATTAGTTCAATAGAAACCACTTTCCAAGTCTCTACGACCTTCAGAAAAAAAGTTATTCAAGAATATCTCCTTCTCCAATGTGCTTTCATCCCTAATCCCTTACCTTAACCCTAGCTGTTTTAGCGACTTTCTTATTCAGAGGTTCTGGACTTCGATTCTATGCCTAGTCAGGTTCCTTAGACCCTTACCCTAACCACACCACCCCTTGCCTAAACCTAACCCCGCCCACTTTTCAGATTCGCTCGTTCGACCCCTTCCCAAGGTCCTAGAAGCTCGGGGATGGTACCAATCGATCCGCAGTACCCCCTTTAGTAGAGACAGACGCCCTTTCCAAGTCTCTACGACCTTCACAGCAAAAGTTATTCTAGAATATCTCCTCAGCAGGCTATGCTAATGAGGCTGCCTAATTACAATCCCGTTTCTCTCAAATATCTCGGCATAGAAGACACCAAAACTCAAAATTACAGGATATTCACCATCCTCAGAAATGTCATTTGATCACATCAAATTCAAAACCCTAAATTCAGGAAAAACCATGACCAAGGTGAACTCACACACAAGACAAGTGCCCCACAGATCAAACAGCTCATTAGACAAATCTTGGAGAAATCCAAAATCAGTCGCTTGGAAGAATGACAGTGAAGCATCTCCTTGGGCCGTGCGGTGTATGGGGCACAGGAGCTCTTCTGGGGGCCCAATCATGGGGGGCCAAGGAGGCAGTGGTCTGGACACACATCAGGCCCCTCTTCGTTCAACCTGAAAGGTAAGAATGCAGGTAAGATCGACACAAATTCCACCAGAAATCAGAAATTCCGAACTAGCCCCTCCCACTTTTGGGGATTTGGGCGTTCGACCCCTTCCGAAGGTCGTAGAAGCTCGAAAATGGTACCAATCGATGCGCAATACCCCACTTGCCAGAAACAAATGCCCTCTCCCACTCTCTACGACCTTCACAAAAAAAGTTATTCAAGAATATCTCCTCGGCTTTTCGGCCATTTGCTACTTCGACCCCTTCCGAAGGTCGGAGGAGCTCGGGGATGGCACCAATCGATCCGCAGGACCCACATTAGTTCAATAGAAACCACTTTCCAAGTCTCTACGACCTTCAGAAAAAAAGTTATTCAAGAATATCTCCTTCTCCAATGTGCTTTCATCCCTAATCCTAACCCTAACCCTAACCCTAACCCTGCCTAATTACAATCCCGTTTCTCTCAAATATCTCGGCATAGAAGACACCAAAACTCAAAATTACAGGATATTCACCATCCCAACAGAGAATTCTCCTCAGAAATGTCATTTGATCACATCAAATTCAAAACCCTAAATTCAGGAAAAACCATGACCAAGGTGAACTCACACACAAGACAAGTGCCCCACAGATCAAACAGCTCATTAGACAAATCTTGGAGAAATCCAAAATCAGTCGCTTGGAAGAATGACAGTGAAGCATCTCCTTGGGCCGTGCGGTGTATGGGGCACAGGAGCTCTTCTGGGGGCCCAATCATCTCTTCTGGGGGCCCAATCATGGGGGGCCAAGGAGCCAGTGGTCTGGACACACATCAGGCCCCTCTTCATTCAGCCTGAAAGGTAAGAATGCAGGTAAGATCCACAGAAATTCCACCAGAAATCAGAAATTCCGAACTAGCCCCGCCCACTTTTGGGGATTTGGGCGTTCGACCCCTTCCGAAGGTCGTAGAAGCTCGAAAATGGTACCAATCGATGCGCAATACCCCACTTGCCAGAAACAAATGCCCTCTCCCACTCTCTACGACCTTCACAAAAAAAGTTATTCAAGAATATCTCCTCGGGTTTTCGGCCATTCGCTACTTCGACCCCTTCCGAAGGTCGTAGGAGCTCGGGGATGGCACCAATCGATCCGCAGGACCCACATTAGTTCAATAGAAACCACTTTCCAAGTCTCTACGACCTTCAGAAAAAAAGTTATTCAAGAATATCTCCTTCTCCAATGTGCTTTCATCCCTAATCCTAACCCTAACCCTAACCCTAACCCTAACCCTAACCCTAACCCTAACCCTAACCCTAACCCTAACCCTAACCCTAACCTAACCCTAACCCTAACCCTAACCCTAACCCTAACCCTAACCCTAACCCTAACCCTAACCCTTACCCTAACCACACCACCCCTTGCCTAAACCTAACCCCGCCCACTTTTCAGATTCGCTCGTTCGACCCCTTCCCAAGGTCCTAGAAGCTCGGGGATGGTACCAATCGATCCGCAGTACCCCCTTTAGTAGAGACAGACGCCCTTTCCAAGTCTCTACGACCTTCACAGCAAAAGTTATTCTAGAATATCTCCTCAGCAGGCTATGCTAATGAGGCTGCCTAATTACAATCCCGTTTCTCTCAAATATCTCGGCATAGAAGACACCAAAACTCAAAATTACAGGATATTCACCATCCTCAGAAATGTCATTTGATCACATCAAATTCAAAACCCTAAATTCAGGAAAAACCATGACCAAGGTGAACTCACACACAAGACAAGTGCCCCACAGATCAAACAGCTCATTAGACAAATCTTGGAGAAATCCAAAATCAGTCGCTTGGAAGAATGACAGTGAAGCATCTCCTTGGGCCGTGCGGTGTATGGGGCACAGGAGCTCTTCTGGGGGCCCAATCATGGGGGGCCAAGGAGGCAGTGGTCTGGACACACATCAGGCCCCTCTTCGTTCAACCTGAAAGGTAAGAATGCAGGTAAGATCGACACAAATTCCACCAGAAATCAGAAATTCCGAACTAGCCCCTCCCACTTTTGGGGATTTGGGCGTTCGACCCCTTCCGAAGGTCGTAGAAGCTCGAAAATGGTACCAATCGATGCGCAATACCCCACTTGCCAGAAACAAATGCCCTCTCCCACTCTCTACGACCTTCACAAAAAAAGTTATTCAAGAATATCTCCTCGGCTTTTCGGCCATTTGCTACTTCGACCCCTTCCGAAGGTCGGAGGAGCTCGGGGATGGCACCAATCGATCCGCAGGACCCACATTAGTTCAATAGAAACCACTTTCCAAGTCTCTACGACCTTCAGAAAAAAAGTTATTCAAGAATATCTCCTTCTCCAATGTGCTTTCATCCCTAATCCCTTACCTTAACCCTAGCTGTTTTAGCGACTTTCTTATTCAGAGGTTCTGGACTTCGATTCTATGCCTAGTCAGGTTCCTTAGACCCTTACCCTAACCACACCACCCCTTGCCTAAACCTAACCCCGCCCACTTTTCAGATTCGCTCGTTCGACCCCTTCCCAAGGTCCTAGAAGCTCGGGGATGGTACCAATCGATCCGCAGTACCCCCTTTAGTAGAGACAGACGCCCTTTCCAAGTCTCTACGACCTTCACAGCAAAAGTTATTCTAGAATATCTCCTCAGCAGGCTATGCTAATGAGGCTGCCTAATTACAATCCCGTTTCTCTCAAATATCTCGGCATAGAAGACACCAAAACTCAAAATTACAGGATATTCACCATCCTCAGAAATGTCATTTGATCACATCAAATTCAAAACCCTAAATTCAGGAAAAACCATGACCAAGGTGAACTCACACACAAGACAAGTGCCCCACAGATCAAACAGCTCATTAGACAAATCTTGGAGAAATCCAAAATCAGTCGCTTGGAAGAATGACAGTGAAGCATCTCCTTGGGCCGTGCGGTGTATGGGGCACAGGAGCTCTTCTGGGGGCCCAATCATGGGGGGCCAAGGAGGCAGTGGTCTGGACACACATCAGGCCCCTCTTCGTTCAACCTGAAAGGTAAGAATGCAGGTAAGATCGACACAAATTCCACCAGAAATCAGAAATTCCGAACTAGCCCCTCCCACTTTTGGGGATTTGGGCGTTCGACCCCTTCCGAAGGTCGTAGAAGCTCGAAAATGGTACCAATCGATGCGCAATACCCCACTTGCCAGAAACAAATGCCCTCTCCCACTCTCTACGACCTTCACAAAAAAAGTTATTCAAGAATATCTCCTCGGCTTTTCGGCCATTTGCTACTTCGACCCCTTCCGAAGGTCGGAGGAGCTCGGGGATGGCACCAATCGATCCGCAGGACCCACATTAGTTCAATAGAAACCACTTTCCAAGTCTCTACGACCTTCAGAAAAAAAGTTATTCAAGAATATCTCCTTCTCCAATGTGCTTTCATCCCTAATCCCTTACCTTAACCCTAGCTGTTTTAGCGACTTTCTTATTCAGAGGTTCTGGACTTCGATTCTATGCCTAGTCAGGTTCCTTAGACCCTTACCCTAACCACACCACCCCTTGCCTAAACCTAACCCCGCCCACTTTTCAGATTCGCTCGTTCGACCCCTTCCCAAGGTCCTAGAAGCTCGGGGATGGTACCAATCGATCCGCAGTACCCCCTTTAGTAGAGACAGACGCCCTTTCCAAGTCTCTACGACCTTCACAGCAAAAGTTATTCTAGAATATCTCCTCAGCAGGCTATGCTAATGAGGCTGCCTAATTACAATCCCGTTTCTCTCAAATATCTCGGCATAGAAGACACCAAAACTCAAAATTACAGGATATTCACCATCCTCAGAAATGTCATTTGATCACATCAAATTCAAAACCCTAAATTCAGGAAAAACCATGACCAAGGTGAACTCACACACAAGACAAGTGCCCCACAGATCAAACAGCTCATTAGACAAATCTTGGAGAAATCCAAAATCAGTCGCTTGGAAGAATGACAGTGAAGCATCTCCTTGGGCCGTGCGGTGTATGGGGCACAGGAGCTCTTCTGGGGGCCCAATCATGGGGGGCCAAGGAGGCAGTGGTCTGGACACACATCAGGCCCCTCTTCGTTCAACCTGAAAGGTAAGAATGCAGGTAAGATCGACACAAATTCCACCAGAAATCAGAAATTCCGAACTAGCCCCTCCCACTTTTGGGGATTTGGGCGTTCGACCCCTTCCGAAGGTCGTAGAAGCTCGAAAATGGTACCAATCGATGCGCAATACCCCACTTGCCAGAAACAAATGCCCTCTCCCACTCTCTACGACCTTCACAAAAAAAGTTATTCAAGAATATCTCCTCGGCTTTTCGGCCATTTGCTACTTCGACCCCTTCCGAAGGTCGGAGGAGCTCGGGGATGGCACCAATCGATCCGCAGGACCCACATTAGTTCAATAGAAACCACTTTCCAAGTCTCTACGACCTTCAGAAAAAAAGTTATTCAAGAATATCTCCTTCTCCAATGTGCTTTCATCCCTAATCCTAACCCTAACCCTAACCCTAACCCTGCCTAATTACAATCCCGTTTCTCTCAAATATCTCGGCATAGAAGACACCAAAACTCAAAATTACAGGATATTCACCATCCCAACAGAGAATTCTCCTCAGAAATGTCATTTGATCACATCAAATTCAAAACCCTAAATTCAGGAAAAACCATGACCAAGGTGAACTCACACACAAGACAAGTGCCCCACAGATCAAACAGCTCATTAGACAAATCTTGGAGAAATCCAAAATCAGTCGCTTGGAAGAATGACAGTGAAGCATCTCCTTGGGCCGTGCGGTGTATGGGGCACAGGAGCTCTTCTGGGGGCCCAATCATCTCTTCTGGGGGCCCAATCATGGGGGGCCAAGGAGCCAGTGGTCTGGACACACATCAGGCCCCTCTTCATTCAGCCTGAAAGGTAAGAATGCAGGTAAGATCCACAGAAATTCCACCAGAAATCAGAAATTCCGAACTAGCCCCGCCCACTTTTGGGGATTTGGGCGTTCGACCCCTTCCGAAGGTCGTAGAAGCTCGAAAATGGTACCAATCGATGCGCAATACCCCACTTGCCAGAAACAAATGCCCTCTCCCACTCTCTACGACCTTCACAAAAAAAGTTATTCAAGAATATCTCCTCGGGTTTTCGGCCATTCGCTACTTCGACCCCTTCCGAAGGTCGTAGGAGCTCGGGGATGGCACCAATCGATCCGCAGGACCCACATTAGTTCAATAGAAACCACTTTCCAAGTCTCTACGACCTTCAGAAAAAAAGTTATTCAAGAATATCTCCTTCTCCAATGTGCTTTCATCCCTAATCCTAACCCTAACCCTAACCTAACCCTAACCCTAACCCTAACCCTAACCCTAACCCTAACCCTAACCCTAACCCTAACCCTAACCCTAACCCTAACCCTAACCCTAACCCTTACCCTAACCACACCACCCCTTGCCTAAACCTAACCCCGCCCACTTTTCAGATTCGCTCGTTCGACCCCTTCCCAAGGTCCTAGAAGCTCGGGGATGGTACCAATCGATCCGCAGTACCCCCTTTAGTAGAGACAGACGCCCTTTCCAAGTCTCTACGACCTTCACAGCAAAAGTTATTCTAGAATATCTCCTCAGCAGGCTATGCTAATGAGGCTGCCTAATTACAATCCCGTTTCTCTCAAATATCTCGGCATAGAAGACACCAAAACTCAAAATTACAGGATATTCACCATCCTCAGAAATGTCATTTGATCACATCAAATTCAAAACCCTAAATTCAGGAAAAACCATGACCAAGGTGAACTCACACACAAGACAAGTGCCCCACAGATCAAACAGCTCATTAGACAAATCTTGGAGAAATCCAAAATCAGTCGCTTGGAAGAATGACAGTGAAGCATCTCCTTGGGCCGTGCGGTGTATGGGGCACAGGAGCTCTTCTGGGGGCCCAATCATGGGGGGCCAAGGAGGCAGTGGTCTGGACACACATCAGGCCCCTCTTCGTTCAACCTGAAAGGTAAGAATGCAGGTAAGATCGACACAAATTCCACCAGAAATCAGAAATTCCGAACTAGCCCCTCCCACTTTTGGGGATTTGGGCGTTCGACCCCTTCCGAAGGTCGTAGAAGCTCGAAAATGGTACCAATCGATGCGCAATACCCCACTTGCCAGAAACAAATGCCCTCTCCCACTCTCTACGACCTTCACAAAAAAAGTTATTCAAGAATATCTCCTCGGCTTTTCGGCCATTTGCTACTTCGACCCCTTCCGAAGGTCGGAGGAGCTCGGGGATGGCACCAATCGATCCGCAGGACCCACATTAGTTCAATAGAAACCACTTTCCAAGTCTCTACGACCTTCAGAAAAAAAGTTATTCAAGAATATCTCCTTCTCCAATGTGCTTTCATCCCTAATCCCTTACCTTAACCCTAGCTGTTTTAGCGACTTTCTTATTCAGAGGTTCTGGACTTCGATTCTATGCCTAGTCAGGTTCCTTAGACCCTTACCCTAACCACACCACCCCTTGCCTAAACCTAACCCCGCCCACTTTTCAGATTCGCTCGTTCGACCCCTTCCCAAGGTCCTAGAAGCTCGGGGATGGTACCAATCGATCCGCAGTACCCCCTTTAGTAGAGACAGACGCCCTTTCCAAGTCTCTACGACCTTCACAGCAAAAGTTATTCTAGAATATCTCCTCAGCAGGCTATGCTAATGAGGCTGCCTAATTACAATCCCGTTTCTCTCAAATATCTCGGCATAGAAGACACCAAAACTCAAAATTACAGGATATTCACCATCCTCAGAAATGTCATTTGATCACATCAAATTCAAAACCCTAAATTCAGGAAAAACCATGACCAAGGTGAACTCACACACAAGACAAGTGCCCCACAGATCAAACAGCTCATTAGACAAATCTTGGAGAAATCCAAAATCAGTCGCTTGGAAGAATGACAGTGAAGCATCTCCTTGGGCCGTGCGGTGTATGGGGCACAGGAGCTCTTCTGGGGGCCCAATCATGGGGGGCCAAGGAGGCAGTGGTCTGGACACACATCAGGCCCCTCTTCGTTCAACCTGAAAGGTAAGAATGCAGGTAAGATCGACACAAATTCCACCAGAAATCAGAAATTCCGAACTAGCCCCTCCCACTTTTGGGGATTTGGGCGTTCGACCCCTTCCGAAGGTCGTAGAAGCTCGAAAATGGTACCAATCGATGCGCAATACCCCACTTGCCAGAAACAAATGCCCTCTCCCACTCTCTACGACCTTCACAAAAAAAGTTATTCAAGAATATCTCCTCGGCTTTTCGGCCATTTGCTACTTCGACCCCTTCCGAAGGTCGGAGGAGCTCGGGGATGGCACCAATCGATCCGCAGGACCCACATTAGTTCAATAGAAACCACTTTCCAAGTCTCTACGACCTTCAGAAAAAAAGTTATTCAAGAATATCTCCTTCTCCAATGTGCTTTCATCCCTAATCCCTTACCTTAACCCTAGCTGTTTTAGCGACTTTCTTATTCAGAGGTTCTGGACTTCGATTCTATGCCTAGTCAGGTTCCTTAGACCCTTACCCTAACCACACCACCCCTTGCCTAAACCTAACCCCGCCCACTTTTCAGATTCGCTCGTTCGACCCCTTCCCAAGGTCCTAGAAGCTCGGGGATGGTACCAATCGATCCGCAGTACCCCCTTTAGTAGAGACAGACGCCCTTTCCAAGTCTCTACGACCTTCACAGCAAAAGTTATTCTAGAATATCTCCTCAGCAGGCTATGCTAATGAGGCTGCCTAATTACAATCCCGTTTCTCTCAAATATCTCGGCATAGAAGACACCAAAACTCAAAATTACAGGATATTCACCATCCTCAGAAATGTCATTTGATCACATCAAATTCAAAACCCTAAATTCAGGAAAAACCATGACCAAGGTGAACTCACACACAAGACAAGTGCCCCACAGATCAAACAGCTCATTAGACAAATCTTGGAGAAATCCAAAATCAGTCGCTTGGAAGAATGACAGTGAAGCATCTCCTTGGGCCGTGCGGTGTATGGGGCACAGGAGCTCTTCTGGGGGCCCAATCATGGGGGGCCAAGGAGGCAGTGGTCTGGACACACATCAGGCCCCTCTTCGTTCAACCTGAAAGGTAAGAATGCAGGTAAGATCGACACAAATTCCACCAGAAATCAGAAATTCCGAACTAGCCCCTCCCACTTTTGGGGATTTGGGCGTTCGACCCCTTCCGAAGGTCGTAGAAGCTCGAAAATGGTACCAATCGATGCGCAATACCCCACTTGCCAGAAACAAATGCCCTCTCCCACTCTCTACGACCTTCACAAAAAAAGTTATTCAAGAATATCTCCTCGGCTTTTCGGCCATTTGCTACTTCGACCCCTTCCGAAGGTCGGAGGAGCTCGGGGATGGCACCAATCGATCCGCAGGACCCACATTAGTTCAATAGAAACCACTTTCCAAGTCTCTACGACCTTCAGAAAAAAAGTTATTCAAGAATATCTCCTTCTCCAATGTGCTTTCATCCCTAATCCTAACCCTAACCCTAACCCTAACCCTGCCTAATTACAATCCCGTTTCTCTCAAATATCTCGGCATAGAAGACACCAAAACTCAAAATTACAGGATATTCACCATCCCAACAGAGAATTCTCCTCAGAAATGTCATTTGATCACATCAAATTCAAAACCCTAAATTCAGGAAAAACCATGACCAAGGTGAACTCACACACAAGACAAGTGCCCCACAGATCAAACAGCTCATTAGACAAATCTTGGAGAAATCCAAAATCAGTCGCTTGGAAGAATGACAGTGAAGCATCTCCTTGGGCCGTGCGGTGTATGGGGCACAGGAGCTCTTCTGGGGGCCCAATCATCTCTTCTGGGGGCCCAATCATGGGGGGCCAAGGAGCCAGTGGTCTGGACACACATCAGGCCCCTCTTCATTCAGCCTGAAAGGTAAGAATGCAGGTAAGATCCACAGAAATTCCACCAGAAATCAGAAATTCCGAACTAGCCCCGCCCACTTTTGGGGATTTGGGCGTTCGACCCCTTCCGAAGGTCGTAGAAGCTCGAAAATGGTACCAATCGATGCGCAATACCCCACTTGCCAGAAACAAATGCCCTCTCCCACTCTCTACGACCTTCACAAAAAAAGTTATTCAAGAATATCTCCTCGGGTTTTCGGCCATTCGCTACTTCGACCCCTTCCGAAGGTCGTAGGAGCTCGGGGATGGCACCAATCGATCCGCAGGACCCACATTAGTTCAATAGAAACCACTTTCCAAGTCTCTACGACCTTCAGAAAAAAAGTTATTCAAGAATATCTCCTTCTCCAATGTGCTTTCATCCCTAATCCTAACCCTAACCCTAACCCTAACCCTAACCCTAACCCTAACCCTAACCCTAACCCTAACCCTAACCCTAACCCTAACCCTTACCCTAACCACACCACCCCTTGCCTAAACCTAACCCCGCCCACTTTTCAGATTCGCTCGTTCGACCCCTTCCCAAGGTCCTAGAAGCTCGGGGATGGTACCAATCGATCCGCAGTACCCCCTTTAGTAGAGACAGACGCCCTTTCCAAGTCTCTACGACCTTCACAGCAAAAGTTATTCTAGAATATCTCCTCAGCAGGCTATGCTAATGAGGCTGCCTAATTACAATCCCGTTTCTCTCAAATATCTCGGCATAGAAGACACCAAAACTCAAAATTACAGGATATTCACCATCCTCAGAAATGTCATTTGATCACATCAAATTCAAAACCCTAAATTCAGGAAAAACCATGACCAAGGTGAACTCACACACAAGACAAGTGCCCCACAGATCAAACAGCTCATTAGACAAATCTTGGAGAAATCCAAAATCAGTCGCTTGGAAGAATGACAGTGAAGCATCTCCTTGGGCCGTGCGGTGTATGGGGCACAGGAGCTCTTCTGGGGGCCCAATCATGGGGGGCCAAGGAGGCAGTGGTCTGGACACACATCAGGCCCCTCTTCGTTCAACCTGAAAGGTAAGAATGCAGGTAAGATCGACACAAATTCCACCAGAAATCAGAAATTCCGAACTAGCCCCTCCCACTTTTGGGGATTTGGGCGTTCGACCCCTTCCGAAGGTCGTAGAAGCTCGAAAATGGTACCAATCGATGCGCAATACCCCACTTGCCAGAAACAAATGCCCTCTCCCACTCTCTACGACCTTCACAAAAAAAGTTATTCAAGAATATCTCCTCGGCTTTTCGGCCATTTGCTACTTCGACCCCTTCCGAAGGTCGGAGGAGCTCGGGGATGGCACCAATCGATCCGCAGGACCCACATTAGTTCAATAGAAACCACTTTCCAAGTCTCTACGACCTTCAGAAAAAAAGTTATTCAAGAATATCTCCTTCTCCAATGTGCTTTCATCCCTAATCCCTTACCTTAACCCTAGCTGTTTTAGCGACTTTCTTATTCAGAGGTTCTGGACTTCGATTCTATGCCTAGTCAGGTTCCTTAGACCCTTACCCTAACCACACCACCCCTTGCCTAAACCTAACCCCGCCCACTTTTCAGATTCGCTCGTTCGACCCCTTCCCAAGGTCCTAGAAGCTCGGGGATGGTACCAATCGATCCGCAGTACCCCCTTTAGTAGAGACAGACGCCCTTTCCAAGTCTCTACGACCTTCACAGCAAAAGTTATTCTAGAATATCTCCTCAGCAGGCTATGCTAATGAGGCTGCCTAATTACAATCCCGTTTCTCTCAAATATCTCGGCATAGAAGACACCAAAACTCAAAATTACAGGATATTCACCATCCTCAGAAATGTCATTTGATCACATCAAATTCAAAACCCTAAATTCAGGAAAAACCATGACCAAGGTGAACTCACACACAAGACAAGTGCCCCACAGATCAAACAGCTCATTAGACAAATCTTGGAGAAATCCAAAATCAGTCGCTTGGAAGAATGACAGTGAAGCATCTCCTTGGGCCGTGCGGTGTATGGGGCACAGGAGCTCTTCTGGGGGCCCAATCATGGGGGGCCAAGGAGGCAGTGGTCTGGACACACATCAGGCCCCTCTTCGTTCAACCTGAAAGGTAAGAATGCAGGTAAGATCGACACAAATTCCACCAGAAATCAGAAATTCCGAACTAGCCCCTCCCACTTTTGGGGATTTGGGCGTTCGACCCCTTCCGAAGGTCGTAGAAGCTCGAAAATGGTACCAATCGATGCGCAATACCCCACTTGCCAGAAACAAATGCCCTCTCCCACTCTCTACGACCTTCACAAAAAAAGTTATTCAAGAATATCTCCTCGGCTTTTCGGCCATTTGCTACTTCGACCCCTTCCGAAGGTCGGAGGAGCTCGGGGATGGCACCAATCGATCCGCAGGACCCACATTAGTTCAATAGAAACCACTTTCCAAGTCTCTACGACCTTCAGAAAAAAAGTTATTCAAGAATATCTCCTTCTCCAATGTGCTTTCATCCCTAATCCCTTACCTTAACCCTAGCTGTTTTAGCGACTTTCTTATTCAGAGGTTCTGGACTTCGATTCTATGCCTAGTCAGGTTCCTTAGACCCTTACCCTAACCACACCACCCCTTGCCTAAACCTAACCCCGCCCACTTTTCAGATTCGCTCGTTCGACCCCTTCCCAAGGTCCTAGAAGCTCGGGGATGGTACCAATCGATCCGCAGTACCCCCTTTAGTAGAGACAGACGCCCTTTCCAAGTCTCTACGACCTTCACAGCAAAAGTTATTCTAGAATATCTCCTCAGCAGGCTATGCTAATGAGGCTGCCTAATTACAATCCCGTTTCTCTCAAATATCTCGGCATAGAAGACACCAAAACTCAAAATTACAGGATATTCACCATCCTCAGAAATGTCATTTGATCACATCAAATTCAAAACCCTAAATTCAGGAAAAACCATGACCAAGGTGAACTCACACACAAGACAAGTGCCCCACAGATCAAACAGCTCATTAGACAAATCTTGGAGAAATCCAAAATCAGTCGCTTGGAAGAATGACAGTGAAGCATCTCCTTGGGCCGTGCGGTGTATGGGGCACAGGAGCTCTTCTGGGGGCCCAATCATGGGGGGCCAAGGAGGCAGTGGTCTGGACACACATCAGGCCCCTCTTCGTTCAACCTGAAAGGTAAGAATGCAGGTAAGATCGACACAAATTCCACCAGAAATCAGAAATTCCGAACTAGCCCCTCCCACTTTTGGGGATTTGGGCGTTCGACCCCTTCCGAAGGTCGTAGAAGCTCGAAAATGGTACCAATCGATGCGCAATACCCCACTTGCCAGAAACAAATGCCCTCTCCCACTCTCTACGACCTTCACAAAAAAAGTTATTCAAGAATATCTCCTCGGCTTTTCGGCCATTTGCTACTTCGACCCCTTCCGAAGGTCGGAGGAGCTCGGGGATGGCACCAATCGATCCGCAGGACCCACATTAGTTCAATAGAAACCACTTTCCAAGTCTCTACGACCTTCAGAAAAAAAGTTATTCAAGAATATCTCCTTCTCCAATGTGCTTTCATCCCTAATCCTAACCCTAACCCTAACCCTAACCCTGCCTAATTACAATCCCGTTTCTCTCAAATATCTCGGCATAGAAGACACCAAAACTCAAAATTACAGGATATTCACCATCCCAACAGAGAATTCTCCTCAGAAATGTCATTTGATCACATCAAATTCAAAACCCTAAATTCAGGAAAAACCATGACCAAGGTGAACTCACACACAAGACAAGTGCCCCACAGATCAAACAGCTCATTAGACAAATCTTGGAGAAATCCAAAATCAGTCGCTTGGAAGAATGACAGTGAAGCATCTCCTTGGGCCGTGCGGTGTATGGGGCACAGGAGCTCTTCTGGGGGCCCAATCATCTCTTCTGGGGGCCCAATCATGGGGGGCCAAGGAGCCAGTGGTCTGGACACACATCAGGCCCCTCTTCATTCAGCCTGAAAGGTAAGAATGCAGGTAAGATCCACAGAAATTCCACCAGAAATCAGAAATTCCGAACTAGCCCCGCCCACTTTTGGGGATTTGGGCGTTCGACCCCTTCCGAAGGTCGTAGAAGCTCGAAAATGGTACCAATCGATGCGCAATACCCCACTTGCCAGAAACAAATGCCCTCTCCCACTCTCTACGACCTTCACAAAAAAAGTTATTCAAGAATATCTCCTCGGGTTTTCGGCCATTCGCTACTTCGACCCCTTCCGAAGGTCGTAGGAGCTCGGGGATGGCACCAATCGATCCGCAGGACCCACATTAGTTCAATAGAAACCACTTTCCAAGTCTCTACGACCTTCAGAAAAAAAGTTATTCAAGAATATCTCCTTCTCCAATGTGCTTTCATCCCTAATCCTAACCCTAACCCTAACCTAACCCTAACCCTAACCCTAACCCTAACCCTAACCCTAACCCTAACCCTAACCCTAACCCTTACCCTAACCACACCACCCCTTGCCTAAACCTAACCCCGCCCACTTTTCAGATTCGCTCGTTCGACCCCTTCCCAAGGTCCTAGAAGCTCGGGGATGGTACCAATCGATCCGCAGTACCCCCTTTAGTAGAGACAGACGCCCTTTCCAAGTCTCTACGACCTTCACAGCAAAAGTTATTCTAGAATATCTCCTCAGCAGGCTATGCTAATGAGGCTGCCTAATTACAATCCCGTTTCTCTCAAATATCTCGGCATAGAAGACACCAAAACTCAAAATTACAGGATATTCACCATCCTCAGAAATGTCATTTGATCACATCAAATTCAAAACCCTAAATTCAGGAAAAACCATGACCAAGGTGAACTCACACACAAGACCCCTAAATTCAGGAAAAACCATGACCAAGGTGAACTCACACACAAGACAAGTGCCCCACAGATCAAACAGCTCATTAGACAAATCTTGGAGAAATCCAAAATCAGTCGCTTGGAAGAATGACAGTGAAGCATCTCCTTGGGCCGTGCGGTGTATGGGGCACAGGAGCTCTTCTGGGGGCCCAATCATGGGGGGCCAAGGAGGCAGTGGTCTGGACACACATCAGGCCCCTCTTCGTTCAACCTGAAAGGTAAGAATGCAGGTAAGATCGACACAAATTCCACCAGAAATCAGAAATTCCGAACTAGCCCCTCCCACTTTTGGGGATTTGGGCGTTCGACCCCTTCCGAAGGTCGTAGAAGCTCGAAAATGGTACCAATCGATGCGCAATACCCCACTTGCCAGAAACAAATGCCCTCTCCCACTCTCTACGACCTTCACAAAAAAAGTTATTCAAGAATATCTCCTCGGCTTTTCGGCCATTTGCTACTTCGACCCCTTCCGAAGGTCGGAGGAGCTCGGGGATGGCACCAATCGATCCGCAGGACCCACATTAGTTCAATAGAAACCACTTTCCAAGTCTCTACGACCTTCAGAAAAAAAGTTATTCAAGAATATCTCCTTCTCCAATGTGCTTTCATCCCTAATCCCTTACCTTAACCCTAGCTGTTTTAGCGACTTTCTTATTCAGAGGTTCTGGACTTCGATTCTATGCCTAGTCAGGTTCCTTAGACCCTTACCCTAACCACACCACCCCTTGCCTAAACCTAACCCCGCCCACTTTTCAGATTCGCTCGTTCGACCCCTTCCCAAGGTCCTAGAAGCTCGGGGATGGTACCAATCGATCCGCAGTACCCCCTTTAGTAGAGACAGACGCCCTTTCCAAGTCTCTACGACCTTCACAGCAAAAGTTATTCTAGAATATCTCCTCAGCAGGCTATGCTAATGAGGCTGCCTAATTACAATCCCGTTTCTCTCAAATATCTCGGCATAGAAGACACCAAAACTCAAAATTACAGGATATTCACCATCCTCAGAAATGTCATTTGATCACATCAAATTCAAAACCCTAAATTCAGGAAAAACCATGACCAAGGTGAACTCACACACAAGACAAGTGCCCCACAGATCAAACAGCTCATTAGACAAATCTTGGAGAAATCCAAAATCAGTCGCTTGGAAGAATGACAGTGAAGCATCTCCTTGGGCCGTGCGGTGTATGGGGCACAGGAGCTCTTCTGGGGGCCCAATCATGGGGGGCCAAGGAGGCAGTGGTCTGGACACACATCAGGCCCCTCTTCGTTCAACCTGAAAGGTAAGAATGCAGGTAAGATCGACACAAATTCCACCAGAAATCAGAAATTCCGAACTAGCCCCTCCCACTTTTGGGGATTTGGGCGTTCGACCCCTTCCGAAGGTCGTAGAAGCTCGAAAATGGTACCAATCGATGCGCAATACCCCACTTGCCAGAAACAAATGCCCTCTCCCACTCTCTACGACCTTCACAAAAAAAGTTATTCAAGAATATCTCCTCGGCTTTTCGGCCATTTGCTACTTCGACCCCTTCCGAAGGTCGGAGGAGCTCGGGGATGGCACCAATCGATCCGCAGGACCCACATTAGTTCAATAGAAACCACTTTCCAAGTCTCTACGACCTTCAGAAAAAAAGTTATTCAAGAATATCTCCTTCTCCAATGTGCTTTCATCCCTAATCCTAACCCTAACCCTAACCCTAACCCTGCCTAATTACAATCCCGTTTCTCTCAAATATCTCGGCATAGAAGACACCAAAACTCAAAATTACAGGATATTCACCATCCCAACAGAGAATTCTCCTCAGAAATGTCATTTGATCACATCAAATTCAAAACCCTAAATTCAGGAAAAACCATGACCAAGGTGAACTCACACACAAGACAAGTGCCCCACAGATCAAACAGCTCATTAGACAAATCTTGGAGAAATCCAAAATCAGTCGCTTGGAAGAATGACAGTGAAGCATCTCCTTGGGCCGTGCGGTGTATGGGGCACAGGAGCTCTTCTGGGGGCCCAATCATCTCTTCTGGGGGCCCAATCATGGGGGGCCAAGGAGCCAGTGGTCTGGACACACATCAGGCCCCTCTTCATTCAGCCTGAAAGGTAAGAATGCAGGTAAGATCCACAGAAATTCCACCAGAAATCAGAAATTCCGAACTAGCCCCGCCCACTTTTGGGGATTTGGGCGTTCGACCCCTTCCGAAGGTCGTAGAAGCTCGAAAATGGTACCAATCGATGCGCAATACCCCACTTGCCAGAAACAAATGCCCTCTCCCACTCTCTACGACCTTCACAAAAAAAGTTATTCAAGAATATCTCCTCGGGTTTTCGGCCATTCGCTACTTCGACCCCTTCCGAAGGTCGTAGGAGCTCGGGGATGGCACCAATCGATCCGCAGGACCCACATTAGTTCAATAGAAACCACTTTCCAAGTCTCTACGACCTTCAGAAAAAAAGTTATTCAAGAATATCTCCTTCTCCAATGTGCTTTCATCCCTAATCCTAACCCTAACCCTAACCCTAACCCTAACCCTAACCCTAACCCTAACCCTAACCCTAACCCTAACCCTAACCCTAACCCTAACCCTAACCCTAACCCTAGAAGCTCGGGGATGGTACCAATCGATCCGCAGTACCCCCTTTAGTAGAGACAGACGCCCTTTCCAAGTCTCTACGACCTTCACAGCAAAAGTTATTCTAGAATATCTCCTCAGCAGGCTATGCTAATGAGGCTGCCTAATTACAATCCCGTTTCTCTCAAATATCTCGGCATAGAAGACACCAAAACTCAAAATTACAGGATATTCACCATCCTCAGAAATGTCATTTGATCACATCAAATTCAAAACCCTAAATTCAGGAAAAACCATGACCAAGGTGAACTCACACACAAGACAAGTGCCCCACAGATCAAACAGCTCATTAGACAAATCTTGGAGAAATCCAAAATCAGTCGCTTGGAAGAATGACAGTGAAGCATCTCCTTGGGCCGTGCGGTGTATGGGGCACAGGAGCTCTTCTGGGGGCCCAATCATGGGGGGCCAAGGAGGCAGTGGTCTGGACACACATCAGGCCCCTCTTCGTTCAACCTGAAAGGTAAGAATGCAGGTAAGATCGACACAAATTCCACCAGAAATCAGAAATTCCGAACTAGCCCCTCCCACTTTTGGGGATTTGGGCGTTCGACCCCTTCCGAAGGTCGTAGAAGCTCGAAAATGGTACCAATCGATGCGCAATACCCCACTTGCCAGAAACAAATGCCCTCTCCCACTCTCTACGACCTTCACAAAAAAAGTTATTCAAGAATATCTCCTCGGCTTTTCGGCCATTTGCTACTTCGACCCCTTCCGAAGGTCGGAGGAGCTCGGGGATGGCACCAATCGATCCGCAGGACCCACATTAGTTCAATAGAAACCACTTTCCAAGTCTCTACGACCTTCAGAAAAAAAGTTATTCAAGAATATCTCCTTCTCCAATGTGCTTTCATCCCTAATCCTAACCCTAACCCTAACCCTAACCCTGCCTAATTACAATCCCGTTTCTCTCAAATATCTCGGCATAGAAGACACCAAAACTCAAAATTACAGGATATTCACCATCCCAACAGAGAATTCTCCTCAGAAATGTCATTTGATCACATCAAATTCAAAACCCTAAATTCAGGAAAAACCATGACCAAGGTGAACTCACACACAAGACAAGTGCCCCACAGATCAAACAGCTCATTAGACAAATCTTGGAGAAATCCAAAATCAGTCGCTTGGAAGAATGACAGTGAAGCATCTCCTTGGGCCGTGCGGTGTATGGGGCACAGGAGCTCTTCTGGGGGCCCAATCATCTCTTCTGGGGGCCCAATCATGGGGGGCCAAGGAGCCAGTGGTCTGGACACACATCAGGCCCCTCTTCATTCAGCCTGAAAGGTAAGAATGCAGGTAAGATCCACAGAAATTCCACCAGAAATCAGAAATTCCGAACTAGCCCCGCCCACTTTTGGGGATTTGGGCGTTCGACCCCTTCCGAAGGTCGTAGAAGCTCGAAAATGGTACCAATCGATGCGCAATACCCCACTTGCCAGAAACAAATGCCCTCTCCCACTCTCTACGACCTTCACAAAAAAAGTTATTCAAGAATATCTCCTCGGGTTTTCGGCCATTCGCTACTTCGACCCCTTCCGAAGGTCGTAGGAGCTCGGGGATGGCACCAATCGATCCGCAGGACCCACATTAGTTCAATAGAAACCACTTTCCAAGTCTCTACGACCTTCAGAAAAAAAGTTATTCAAGAATATCTCCTTCTCCAATGTGCTTTCATCCCTAATCCTAACCCTAACCCTAACCTAACCCTAACCCTAACCCTAACCCTAACCCTAACCCTAACCCTAACCCTAACCCTAACCCTAACCCTAACCCTAACCCTAACCCTAACCCTTACCCTAACCACACCACCCCTTGCCTAAACCTAACCCCGCCCACTTTTCAGATTCGCTCGTTCGACCCCTTCCCAAGGTCCTAGAAGCTCGGGGATGGTACCAATCGATCCGCAGTACCCCCTTTAGTAGAGACAGACGCCCTTTCCAAGTCTCTACGACCTTCACAGCAAAAGTTATTCTAGAATATCTCCTCAGCAGGCTATGCTAATGAGGCTGCCTAATTACAATCCCGTTTCTCTCAAATATCTCGGCATAGAAGACACCAAAACTCAAAATTACAGGATATTCACCATCCTCAGAAATGTCATTTGATCACATCAAATTCAAAACCCTAAATTCAGGAAAAACCATGACCAAGGTGAACTCACACACAAGACAAGTGCCCCACAGATCAAACAGCTCATTAGACAAATCTTGGAGAAATCCAAAATCAGTCGCTTGGAAGAATGACAGTGAAGCATCTCCTTGGGCCGTGCGGTGTATGGGGCACAGGAGCTCTTCTGGGGGCCCAATCATGGGGGGCCAAGGAGGCAGTGGTCTGGACACACATCAGGCCCCTCTTCGTTCAACCTGAAAGGTAAGAATGCAGGTAAGATCGACACAAATTCCACCAGAAATCAGAAATTCCGAACTAGCCCCTCCCACTTTTGGGGATTTGGGCGTTCGACCCCTTCCGAAGGTCGTAGAAGCTCGAAAATGGTACCAATCGATGCGCAATACCCCACTTGCCAGAAACAAATGCCCTCTCCCACTCTCTACGACCTTCACAAAAAAAGTTATTCAAGAATATCTCCTCGGCTTTTCGGCCATTTGCTACTTCGACCCCTTCCGAAGGTCGGAGGAGCTCGGGGATGGCACCAATCGATCCGCAGGACCCACATTAGTTCAATAGAAACCACTTTCCAAGTCTCTACGACCTTCAGAAAAAAAGTTATTCAAGAATATCTCCTTCTCCAATGTGCTTTCATCCCTAATCCCTTACCTTAACCCTAGCTGTTTTAGCGACTTTCTTATTCAGAGGTTCTGGACTTCGATTCTATGCCTAGTCAGGTTCCTTAGACCCTTACCCTAACCACACCACCCCTTGCCTAAACCTAACCCCGCCCACTTTTCAGATTCGCTCGTTCGACCCCTTCCCAAGGTCCTAGAAGCTCGGGGATGGTACCAATCGATCCGCAGTACCCCCTTTAGTAGAGACAGACGCCCTTTCCAAGTCTCTACGACCTTCACAGCAAAAGTTATTCTAGAATATCTCCTCAGCAGGCTATGCTAATGAGGCTGCCTAATTACAATCCCGTTTCTCTCAAATATCTCGGCATAGAAGACACCAAAACTCAAAATTACAGGATATTCACCATCCTCAGAAATGTCATTTGATCACATCAAATTCAAAACCCTAAATTCAGGAAAAACCATGACCAAGGTGAACTCACACACAAGACAAGTGCCCCACAGATCAAACAGCTCATTAGACAAATCTTGGAGAAATCCAAAATCAGTCGCTTGGAAGAATGACAGTGAAGCATCTCCTTGGGCCGTGCGGTGTATGGGGCACAGGAGCTCTTCTGGGGGCCCAATCATGGGGGGCCAAGGAGGCAGTGGTCTGGACACACATCAGGCCCCTCTTCGTTCAACCTGAAAGGTAAGAATGCAGGTAAGATCGACACAAATTCCACCAGAAATCAGAAATTCCGAACTAGCCCCTCCCACTTTTGGGGATTTGGGCGTTCGACCCCTTCCGAAGGTCGTAGAAGCTCGAAAATGGTACCAATCGATGCGCAATACCCCACTTGCCAGAAACAAATGCCCTCTCCCACTCTCTACGACCTTCACAAAAAAAGTTATTCAAGAATATCTCCTCGGCTTTTCGGCCATTTGCTACTTCGACCCCTTCCGAAGGTCGGAGGAGCTCGGGGATGGCACCAATCGATCCGCAGGACCCACATTAGTTCAATAGAAACCACTTTCCAAGTCTCTACGACCTTCAGAAAAAAAGTTATTCAAGAATATCTCCTTCTCCAATGTGCTTTCATCCCTAATCCCTTACCTTAACCCTAGCTGTTTTAGCGACTTTCTTATTCAGAGGTTCTGGACTTCGATTCTATGCCTAGTCAGGTTCCTTAGACCCTTACCCTAACCACACCACCCCTTGCCTAAACCTAACCCCGCCCACTTTTCAGATTCGCTCGTTCGACCCCTTCCCAAGGTCCTAGAAGCTCGGGGATGGTACCAATCGATCCGCAGTACCCCCTTTAGTAGAGACAGACGCCCTTTCCAAGTCTCTACGACCTTCACAGCAAAAGTTATTCTAGAATATCTCCTCAGCAGGCTATGCTAATGAGGCTGCCTAATTACAATCCCGTTTCTCTCAAATATCTCGGCATAGAAGACACCAAAACTCAAAATTACAGGATATTCACCATCCTCAGAAATGTCATTTGATCACATCAAATTCAAAACCCTAAATTCAGGAAAAACCATGACCAAGGTGAACTCACACACAAGACAAGTGCCCCACAGATCAAACAGCTCATTAGACAAATCTTGGAGAAATCCAAAATCAGTCGCTTGGAAGAATGACAGTGAAGCATCTCCTTGGGCCGTGCGGTGTATGGGGCACAGGAGCTCTTCTGGGGGCCCAATCATGGGGGGCCAAGGAGGCAGTGGTCTGGACACACATCAGGCCCCTCTTCGTTCAACCTGAAAGGTAAGAATGCAGGTAAGATCGACACAAATTCCACCAGAAATCAGAAATTCCGAACTAGCCCCTCCCACTTTTGGGGATTTGGGCGTTCGACCCCTTCCGAAGGTCGTAGAAGCTCGAAAATGGTACCAATCGATGCGCAATACCCCACTTGCCAGAAACAAATGCCCTCTCCCACTCTCTACGACCTTCACAAAAAAAGTTATTCAAGAATATCTCCTCGGCTTTTCGGCCATTTGCTACTTCGACCCCTTCCGAAGGTCGGAGGAGCTCGGGGATGGCACCAATCGATCCGCAGGACCCACATTAGTTCAATAGAAACCACTTTCCAAGTCTCTACGACCTTCAGAAAAAAAGTTATTCAAGAATATCTCCTTCTCCAATGTGCTTTCATCCCTAATCCTAACCCTAACCCTAACCCTAACCCTGCCTAATTACAATCCCGTTTCTCTCAAATATCTCGGCATAGAAGACACCAAAACTCAAAATTACAGGATATTCACCATCCCAACAGAGAATTCTCCTCAGAAATGTCATTTGATCACATCAAATTCAAAACCCTAAATTCAGGAAAAACCATGACCAAGGTGAACTCACACACAAGACAAGTGCCCCACAGATCAAACAGCTCATTAGACAAATCTTGGAGAAATCCAAAATCAGTCGCTTGGAAGAATGACAGTGAAGCATCTCCTTGGGCCGTGCGGTGTATGGGGCACAGGAGCTCTTCTGGGGGCCCAATCATCTCTTCTGGGGGCCCAATCATGGGGGGCCAAGGAGCCAGTGGTCTGGACACACATCAGGCCCCTCTTCATTCAGCCTGAAAGGTAAGAATGCAGGTAAGATCCACAGAAATTCCACCAGAAATCAGAAATTCCGAACTAGCCCCGCCCACTTTTGGGGATTTGGGCGTTCGACCCCTTCCGAAGGTCGTAGAAGCTCGAAAATGGTACCAATCGATGCGCAATACCCCACTTGCCAGAAACAAATGCCCTCTCCCACTCTCTACGACCTTCACAAAAAAAGTTATTCAAGAATATCTCCTCGGGTTTTCGGCCATTCGCTACTTCGACCCCTTCCGAAGGTCGTAGGAGCTCGGGGATGGCACCAATCGATCCGCAGGACCCACATTAGTTCAATAGAAACCACTTTCCAAGTCTCTACGACCTTCAGAAAAAAAGTTATTCAAGAATATCTCCTTCTCCAATGTGCTTTCATCCCTAATCCTAACCCTAACCCTAACCTAACCCTAACCCTAACCCTAACCCTAACCCTAACCCTAACCCTAACCCTAACCCTAACCCTTACCCTAACCACACCACCCCTTGCCTAAACCTAACCCCGCCCACTTTTCAGATTCGCTCGTTCGACCCCTTCCCAAGGTCCTAGAAGCTCGGGGATGGTACCAATCGATCCGCAGTACCCCCTTTAGTAGAGACAGACGCCCTTTCCAAGTCTCTACGACCTTCACAGCAAAAGTTATTCTAGAATATCTCCTCAGCAGGCTATGCTAATGAGGCTGCCTAATTACAATCCCGTTTCTCTCAAATATCTCGGCATAGAAGACACCAAAACTCAAAATTACAGGATATTCACCATCCTCAGAAATGTCATTTGATCACATCAAATTCAAAACCCTAAATTCAGGAAAAACCATGACCAAGGTGAACTCACACACAAGACAAGTGCCCCACAGATCAAACAGCTCATTAGACAAATCTTGGAGAAATCCAAAATCAGTCGCTTGGAAGAATGACAGTGAAGCATCTCCTTGGGCCGTGCGGTGTATGGGGCACAGGAGCTCTTCTGGGGGCCCAATCATGGGGGGCCAAGGAGGCAGTGGTCTGGACACACATCAGGCCCCTCTTCGTTCAACCTGAAAGGTAAGAATGCAGGTAAGATCGACACAAATTCCACCAGAAATCAGAAATTCCGAACTAGCCCCTCCCACTTTTGGGGATTTGGGCGTTCGACCCCTTCCGAAGGTCGTAGAAGCTCGAAAATGGTACCAATCGATGCGCAATACCCCACTTGCCAGAAACAAATGCCCTCTCCCACTCTCTACGACCTTCACAAAAAAAGTTATTCAAGAATATCTCCTCGGCTTTTCGGCCATTTGCTACTTCGACCCCTTCCGAAGGTCGGAGGAGCTCGGGGATGGCACCAATCGATCCGCAGGACCCACATTAGTTCAATAGAAACCACTTTCCAAGTCTCTACGACCTTCAGAAAAAAAGTTATTCAAGAATATCTCCTTCTCCAATGTGCTTTCATCCCTAATCCCTTACCTTAACCCTAGCTGTTTTAGCGACTTTCTTATTCAGAGGTTCTGGACTTCGATTCTATGCCTAGTCAGGTTCCTTAGACCCTTACCCTAACCACACCACCCCTTGCCTAAACCTAACCCCGCCCACTTTTCAGATTCGCTCGTTCGACCCCTTCCCAAGGTCCTAGAAGCTCGGGGATGGTACCAATCGATCCGCAGTACCCCCTTTAGTAGAGACAGACGCCCTTTCCAAGTCTCTACGACCTTCACAGCAAAAGTTATTCTAGAATATCTCCTCAGCAGGCTATGCTAATGAGGCTGCCTAATTACAATCCCGTTTCTCTCAAATATCTCGGCATAGAAGACACCAAAACTCAAAATTACAGGATATTCACCATCCTCAGAAATGTCATTTGATCACATCAAATTCAAAACCCTAAATTCAGGAAAAACCATGACCAAGGTGAACTCACACACAAGACAAGTGCCCCACAGATCAAACAGCTCATTAGACAAATCTTGGAGAAATCCAAAATCAGTCGCTTGGAAGAATGACAGTGAAGCATCTCCTTGGGCCGTGCGGTGTATGGGGCACAGGAGCTCTTCTGGGGGCCCAATCATGGGGGGCCAAGGAGGCAGTGGTCTGGACACACATCAGGCCCCTCTTCGTTCAACCTGAAAGGTAAGAATGCAGGTAAGATCGACACAAATTCCACCAGAAATCAGAAATTCCGAACTAGCCCCTCCCACTTTTGGGGATTTGGGCGTTCGACCCCTTCCGAAGGTCGTAGAAGCTCGAAAATGGTACCAATCGATGCGCAATACCCCACTTGCCAGAAACAAATGCCCTCTCCCACTCTCTACGACCTTCACAAAAAAAGTTATTCAAGAATATCTCCTCGGCTTTTCGGCCATTTGCTACTTCGACCCCTTCCGAAGGTCGGAGGAGCTCGGGGATGGCACCAATCGATCCGCAGGACCCACATTAGTTCAATAGAAACCACTTTCCAAGTCTCTACGACCTTCAGAAAAAAAGTTATTCAAGAATATCTCCTTCTCCAATGTGCTTTCATCCCTAATCCCTTACCTTAACCCTAGCTGTTTTAGCGACTTTCTTATTCAGAGGTTCTGGACTTCGATTCTATGCCTAGTCAGGTTCCTTAGACCCTTACCCTAACCACACCACCCCTTGCCTAAACCTAACCCCGCCCACTTTTCAGATTCGCTCGTTCGACCCCTTCCCAAGGTCCTAGAAGCTCGGGGATGGTACCAATCGATCCGCAGTACCCCCTTTAGTAGAGACAGACGCCCTTTCCAAGTCTCTACGACCTTCACAGCAAAAGTTATTCTAGAATATCTCCTCAGCAGGCTATGCTAATGAGGCTGCCTAATTACAATCCCGTTTCTCTCAAATATCTCGGCATAGAAGACACCAAAACTCAAAATTACAGGATATTCACCATCCTCAGAAATGTCATTTGATCACATCAAATTCAAAACCCTAAATTCAGGAAAAACCATGACCAAGGTGAACTCACACACAAGACAAGTGCCCCACAGATCAAACAGCTCATTAGACAAATCTTGGAGAAATCCAAAATCAGTCGCTTGGAAGAATGACAGTGAAGCATCTCCTTGGGCCGTGCGGTGTATGGGGCACAGGAGCTCTTCTGGGGGCCCAATCATGGGGGGCCAAGGAGGCAGTGGTCTGGACACACATCAGGCCCCTCTTCGTTCAACCTGAAAGGTAAGAATGCAGGTAAGATCGACACAAATTCCACCAGAAATCAGAAATTCCGAACTAGCCCCTCCCACTTTTGGGGATTTGGGCGTTCGACCCCTTCCGAAGGTCGTAGAAGCTCGAAAATGGTACCAATCGATGCGCAATACCCCACTTGCCAGAAACAAATGCCCTCTCCCACTCTCTACGACCTTCACAAAAAAAGTTATTCAAGAATATCTCCTCGGCTTTTCGGCCATTTGCTACTTCGACCCCTTCCGAAGGTCGGAGGAGCTCGGGGATGGCACCAATCGATCCGCAGGACCCACATTAGTTCAATAGAAACCACTTTCCAAGTCTCTACGACCTTCAGAAAAAAAGTTATTCAAGAATATCTCCTTCTCCAATGTGCTTTCATCCCTAATCCTAACCCTAACCCTAACCCTAACCCTAACCCTAACCCTAACCCTAACCCTAACCCTAACCCTAACCCTAACCCTAACCCTAACCCTAACCCTAACCCTTACCCTAACCCTAACCCTAACCCTTACCCTTACCCTTACCCTTACCCTTACCCTAACCACACCACCCCTTGCCTAAACCTAACCCCGCCCACTTTTCAGATTCGCTCGTTCGACCCCTTCCCAAGGTCCTAGAAGCTCGGGGATGGTACCAATCGATCCGCAGTACCCCCTTTAGTAGAGACAGACGCCCTTTCCAAGTCTCTACGACCTTCACAGCAAAAGTTATTCTAGAATATCTCCTCAGCAGGCTATGCTAATGAGGCTGCCTAATTACAATCCCGTTTCTCTCAAATATCTCGGCATAGAAGACACCAAAACTCAAAATTACAGGATATTCACCATCCTCAGAAATGTCATTTGATCACATCAAATTCAAAACCCTAAATTCAGGAAAAACCATGACCAAGGTGAACTCACACACAAGACAAGTGCCCCACAGATCAAACAGCTCATTAGACAAATCTTGGAGAAATCCAAAATCAGTCGCTTGGAAGAATGACAGTGAAGCATCTCCTTGGGCCGTGCGGTGTATGGGGCACAGGAGCTCTTCTGGGGGCCCAATCATGGGGGGCCAAGGAGGCAGTGGTCTGGACACACATCAGGCCCCTCTTCGTTCAACCTGAAAGGTAAGAATGCAGGTAAGATCGACACAAATTCCACCAGAAATCAGAAATTCCGAACTAGCCCCTCCCACTTTTGGGGATTTGGGCGTTCGACCCCTTCCGAAGGTCGTAGAAGCTCGAAAATGGTACCAATCGATGCGCAATACCCCACTTGCCAGAAACAAATGCCCTCTCCCACTCTCTACGACCTTCACAAAAAAAGTTATTCAAGAATATCTCCTCGGCTTTTCGGCCATTTGCTACTTCGACCCCTTCCGAAGGTCGGAGGAGCTCGGGGATGGCACCAATCGATCCGCAGGACCCACATTAGTTCAATAGAAACCACTTTCCAAGTCTCTACGACCTTCAGAAAAAAAGTTATTCAAGAATATCTCCTTCTCCAATGTGCTTTCATCCCTAATCCCTTACCTTAACCCTAGCTGTTTTAGCGACTTTCTTATTCAGAGGTTCTGGACTTCGATTCTATGCCTAGTCAGGTTCCTTAGACCCTTACCCTAACCACACCACCCCTTGCCTAAACCTAACCCCGCCCACTTTTCAGATTCGCTCGTTCGACCCCTTCCCAAGGTCCTAGAAGCTCGGGGATGGTACCAATCGATCCGCAGTACCCCCTTTAGTAGAGACAGACGCCCTTTCCAAGTCTCTACGACCTTCACAGCAAAAGTTATTCTAGAATATCTCCTCAGCAGGCTATGCTAATGAGGCTGCCTAATTACAATCCCGTTTCTCTCAAATATCTCGGCATAGAAGACACCAAAACTCAAAATTACAGGATATTCACCATCCTCAGAAATGTCATTTGATCACATCAAATTCAAAACCCTAAATTCAGGAAAAACCATGACCAAGGTGAACTCACACACAAGACAAGTGCCCCACAGATCAAACAGCTCATTAGACAAATCTTGGAGAAATCCAAAATCAGTCGCTTGGAAGAATGACAGTGAAGCATCTCCTTGGGCCGTGCGGTGTATGGGGCACAGGAGCTCTTCTGGGGGCCCAATCATGGGGGGCCAAGGAGGCAGTGGTCTGGACACACATCAGGCCCCTCTTCGTTCAACCTGAAAGGTAAGAATGCAGGTAAGATCGACACAAATTCCACCAGAAATCAGAAATTCCGAACTAGCCCCTCCCACTTTTGGGGATTTGGGCGTTCGACCCCTTCCGAAGGTCGTAGAAGCTCGAAAATGGTACCAATCGATGCGCAATACCCCACTTGCCAGAAACAAATGCCCTCTCCCACTCTCTACGACCTTCACAAAAAAAGTTATTCAAGAATATCTCCTCGGCTTTTCGGCCATTTGCTACTTCGACCCCTTCCGAAGGTCGGAGGAGCTCGGGGATGGCACCAATCGATCCGCAGGACCCACATTAGTTCAATAGAAACCACTTTCCAAGTCTCTACGACCTTCAGAAAAAAAGTTATTCAAGAATATCTCCTTCTCCAATGTGCTTTCATCCCTAATCCTAACCCTAACCCTAACCCTAACCCTGCCTAATTACAATCCCGTTTCTCTCAAATATCTCGGCATAGAAGACACCAAAACTCAAAATTACAGGATATTCACCATCCCAACAGAGAATTCTCCTCAGAAATGTCATTTGATCACATCAAATTCAAAACCCTAAATTCAGGAAAAACCATGACCAAGGTGAACTCACACACAAGACAAGTGCCCCACAGATCAAACAGCTCATTAGACAAATCTTGGAGAAATCCAAAATCAGTCGCTTGGAAGAATGACAGTGAAGCATCTCCTTGGGCCGTGCGGTGTATGGGGCACAGGAGCTCTTCTGGGGGCCCAATCATCTCTTCTGGGGGCCCAATCATGGGGGGCCAAGGAGCCAGTGGTCTGGACACACATCAGGCCCCTCTTCATTCAGCCTGAAAGGTAAGAATGCAGGTAAGATCCACAGAAATTCCACCAGAAATCAGAAATTCCGAACTAGCCCCGCCCACTTTTGGGGATTTGGGCGTTCGACCCCTTCCGAAGGTCGTAGAAGCTCGAAAATGGTACCAATCGATGCGCAATACCCCACTTGCCAGAAACAAATGCCCTCTCCCACTCTCTACGACCTTCACAAAAAAAGTTATTCAAGAATATCTCCTCGGGTTTTCGGCCATTCGCTACTTCGACCCCTTCCGAAGGTCGTAGGAGCTCGGGGATGGCACCAATCGATCCGCAGGACCCACATTAGTTCAATAGAAACCACTTTCCAAGTCTCTACGACCTTCAGAAAAAAAGTTATTCAAGAATATCTCCTTCTCCAATGTGCTTTCATCCCTAATCCTAACCCTAACCCTAACCCTAACCCTAACCCTAACCCTAACCCTAACCCTAACCCTAACCCTAACCCTAACCCTAACCTAACCCTAACCCTAACCCTAACCCTAACCCTAACCCTAACCCTAACCCTAACCCTAACCCTTACCCTAACCACACCACCCCTTGCCTAAACCTAACCCCGCCCACTTTTCAGATTCGCTCGTTCGACCCCTTCCCAAGGTCCTAGAAGCTCGGGGATGGTACCAATCGATCCGCAGTACCCCCTTTAGTAGAGACAGACGCCCTTTCCAAGTCTCTACGACCTTCACAGCAAAAGTTATTCTAGAATATCTCCTCAGCAGGCTATGCTAATGAGGCTGCCTAATTACAATCCCGTTTCTCTCAAATATCTCGGCATAGAAGACACCAAAACTCAAAATTACAGGATATTCACCATCCTCAGAAATGTCATTTGATCACATCAAATTCAAAACCCTAAATTCAGGAAAAACCATGACCAAGGTGAACTCACACACAAGACAAGTGCCCCACAGATCAAACAGCTCATTAGACAAATCTTGGAGAAATCCAAAATCAGTCGCTTGGAAGAATGACAGTGAAGCATCTCCTTGGGCCGTGCGGTGTATGGGGCACAGGAGCTCTTCTGGGGGCCCAATCATGGGGGGCCAAGGAGGCAGTGGTCTGGACACACATCAGGCCCCTCTTCGTTCAACCTGAAAGGTAAGAATGCAGGTAAGATCGACACAAATTCCACCAGAAATCAGAAATTCCGAACTAGCCCCTCCCACTTTTGGGGATTTGGGCGTTCGACCCCTTCCGAAGGTCGTAGAAGCTCGAAAATGGTACCAATCGATGCGCAATACCCCACTTGCCAGAAACAAATGCCCTCTCCCACTCTCTACGACCTTCACAAAAAAAGTTATTCAAGAATATCTCCTCGGCTTTTCGGCCATTTGCTACTTCGACCCCTTCCGAAGGTCGGAGGAGCTCGGGGATGGCACCAATCGATCCGCAGGACCCACATTAGTTCAATAGAAACCACTTTCCAAGTCTCTACGACCTTCAGAAAAAAAGTTATTCAAGAATATCTCCTTCTCCAATGTGCTTTCATCCCTAATCCCTTACCTTAACCCTAGCTGTTTTAGCGACTTTCTTATTCAGAGGTTCTGGACTTCGATTCTATGCCTAGTCAGGTTCCTTAGACCCTTACCCTAACCACACCACCCCTTGCCTAAACCTAACCCCGCCCACTTTTCAGATTCGCTCGTTCGACCCCTTCCCAAGGTCCTAGAAGCTCGGGGATGGTACCAATCGATCCGCAGTACCCCCTTTAGTAGAGACAGACGCCCTTTCCAAGTCTCTACGACCTTCACAGCAAAAGTTATTCTAGAATATCTCCTCAGCAGGCTATGCTAATGAGGCTGCCTAATTACAATCCCGTTTCTCTCAAATATCTCGGCATAGAAGACACCAAAACTCAAAATTACAGGATATTCACCATCCTCAGAAATGTCATTTGATCACATCAAATTCAAAACCCTAAATTCAGGAAAAACCATGACCAAGGTGAACTCACACACAAGACAAGTGCCCCACAGATCAAACAGCTCATTAGACAAATCTTGGAGAAATCCAAAATCAGTCGCTTGGAAGAATGACAGTGAAGCATCTCCTTGGGCCGTGCGGTGTATGGGGCACAGGAGCTCTTCTGGGGGCCCAATCATGGGGGGCCAAGGAGGCAGTGGTCTGGACACACATCAGGCCCCTCTTCGTTCAACCTGAAAGGTAAGAATGCAGGTAAGATCGACACAAATTCCACCAGAAATCAGAAATTCCGAACTAGCCCCTCCCACTTTTGGGGATTTGGGCGTTCGACCCCTTCCGAAGGTCGTAGAAGCTCGAAAATGGTACCAATCGATGCGCAATACCCCACTTGCCAGAAACAAATGCCCTCTCCCACTCTCTACGACCTTCACAAAAAAAGTTATTCAAGAATATCTCCTCGGCTTTTCGGCCATTTGCTACTTCGACCCCTTCCGAAGGTCGGAGGAGCTCGGGGATGGCACCAATCGATCCGCAGGACCCACATTAGTTCAATAGAAACCACTTTCCAAGTCTCTACGACCTTCAGAAAAAAAGTTATTCAAGAATATCTCCTTCTCCAATGTGCTTTCATCCCTAATCCCTTACCTTAACCCTAGCTGTTTTAGCGACTTTCTTATTCAGAGGTTCTGGACTTCGATTCTATGCCTAGTCAGGTTCCTTAGACCCTTACCCTAACCACACCACCCCTTGCCTAAACCTAACCCCGCCCACTTTTCAGATTCGCTCGTTCGACCCCTTCCCAAGGTCCTAGAAGCTCGGGGATGGTACCAATCGATCCGCAGTACCCCCTTTAGTAGAGACAGACGCCCTTTCCAAGTCTCTACGACCTTCACAGCAAAAGTTATTCTAGAATATCTCCTCAGCAGGCTATGCTAATGAGGCTGCCTAATTACAATCCCGTTTCTCTCAAATATCTCGGCATAGAAGACACCAAAACTCAAAATTACAGGATATTCACCATCCTCAGAAATGTCATTTGATCACATCAAATTCAAAACCCTAAATTCAGGAAAAACCATGACCAAGGTGAACTCACACACAAGACAAGTGCCCCACAGATCAAACAGCTCATTAGACAAATCTTGGAGAAATCCAAAATCAGTCGCTTGGAAGAATGACAGTGAAGCATCTCCTTGGGCCGTGCGGTGTATGGGGCACAGGAGCTCTTCTGGGGGCCCAATCATGGGGGGCCAAGGAGGCAGTGGTCTGGACACACATCAGGCCCCTCTTCGTTCAACCTGAAAGGTAAGAATGCAGGTAAGATCGACACAAATTCCACCAGAAATCAGAAATTCCGAACTAGCCCCTCCCACTTTTGGGGATTTGGGCGTTCGACCCCTTCCGAAGGTCGTAGAAGCTCGAAAATGGTACCAATCGATGCGCAATACCCCACTTGCCAGAAACAAATGCCCTCTCCCACTCTCTACGACCTTCACAAAAAAAGTTATTCAAGAATATCTCCTCGGCTTTTCGGCCATTTGCTACTTCGACCCCTTCCGAAGGTCGGAGGAGCTCGGGGATGGCACCAATCGATCCGCAGGACCCACATTAGTTCAATAGAAACCACTTTCCAAGTCTCTACGACCTTCAGAAAAAAAGTTATTCAAGAATATCTCCTTCTCCAATGTGCTTTCATCCCTAATCCTAACCCTAACCCTAACCCTAACCCTGCCTAATTACAATCCCGTTTCTCTCAAATATCTCGGCATAGAAGACACCAAAACTCAAAATTACAGGATATTCACCATCCCAACAGAGAATTCTCCTCAGAAATGTCATTTGATCACATCAAATTCAAAACCCTAAATTCAGGAAAAACCATGACCAAGGTGAACTCACACACAAGACAAGTGCCCCACAGATCAAACAGCTCATTAGACAAATCTTGGAGAAATCCAAAATCAGTCGCTTGGAAGAATGACAGTGAAGCATCTCCTTGGGCCGTGCGGTGTATGGGGCACAGGAGCTCTTCTGGGGGCCCAATCATCTCTTCTGGGGGCCCAATCATGGGGGGCCAAGGAGCCAGTGGTCTGGACACACATCAGGCCCCTCTTCATTCAGCCTGAAAGGTAAGAATGCAGGTAAGATCCACAGAAATTCCACCAGAAATCAGAAATTCCGAACTAGCCCCGCCCACTTTTGGGGATTTGGGCGTTCGACCCCTTCCGAAGGTCGTAGAAGCTCGAAAATGGTACCAATCGATGCGCAATACCCCACTTGCCAGAAACAAATGCCCTCTCCCACTCTCTACGACCTTCACAAAAAAAGTTATTCAAGAATATCTCCTCGGGTTTTCGGCCATTCGCTACTTCGACCCCTTCCGAAGGTCGTAGGAGCTCGGGGATGGCACCAATCGATCCGCAGGACCCACATTAGTTCAATAGAAACCACTTTCCAAGTCTCTACGACCTTCAGAAAAAAAGTTATTCAAGAATATCTCCTTCTCCAATGTGCTTTCATCCCTAATCCTAACCCTAACCCTAACCTAACCCTAACCCTAACCCTAACCCTAACCCTAACCCTAACCCTAACCCTAACCCTAACCCTAACCCTAACCCTAACCCTAACCCTAACCCTAACCCTTACCCTAACCACACCACCCCTTGCCTAAACCTAACCCCGCCCACTTTTCAGATTCGCTCGTTCGACCCCTTCCCAAGGTCCTAGAAGCTCGGGGATGGTACCAATCGATCCGCAGTACCCCCTTTAGTAGAGACAGACGCCCTTTCCAAGTCTCTACGACCTTCACAGCAAAAGTTATTCTAGAATATCTCCTCAGCAGGCTATGCTAATGAGGCTGCCTAATTACAATCCCGTTTCTCTCAAATATCTCGGCATAGAAGACACCAAAACTCAAAATTACAGGATATTCACCATCCTCAGAAATGTCATTTGATCACATCAAATTCAAAACCCTAAATTCAGGAAAAACCATGACCAAGGTGAACTCACACACAAGACAAGTGCCCCACAGATCAAACAGCTCATTAGACAAATCTTGGAGAAATCCAAAATCAGTCGCTTGGAAGAATGACAGTGAAGCATCTCCTTGGGCCGTGCGGTGTATGGGGCACAGGAGCTCTTCTGGGGGCCCAATCATGGGGGGCCAAGGAGGCAGTGGTCTGGACACACATCAGGCCCCTCTTCGTTCAACCTGAAAGGTAAGAATGCAGGTAAGATCGACACAAATTCCACCAGAAATCAGAAATTCCGAACTAGCCCCTCCCACTTTTGGGGATTTGGGCGTTCGACCCCTTCCGAAGGTCGTAGAAGCTCGAAAATGGTACCAATCGATGCGCAATACCCCACTTGCCAGAAACAAATGCCCTCTCCCACTCTCTACGACCTTCACAAAAAAAGTTATTCAAGAATATCTCCTCGGCTTTTCGGCCATTTGCTACTTCGACCCCTTCCGAAGGTCGGAGGAGCTCGGGGATGGCACCAATCGATCCGCAGGACCCACATTAGTTCAATAGAAACCACTTTCCAAGTCTCTACGACCTTCAGAAAAAAAGTTATTCAAGAATATCTCCTTCTCCAATGTGCTTTCATCCCTAATCCCTTACCTTAACCCTAGCTGTTTTAGCGACTTTCTTATTCAGAGGTTCTGGACTTCGATTCTATGCCTAGTCAGGTTCCTTAGACCCTTACCCTAACCACACCACCCCTTGCCTAAACCTAACCCCGCCCACTTTTCAGATTCGCTCGTTCGACCCCTTCCCAAGGTCCTAGAAGCTCGGGGATGGTACCAATCGATCCGCAGTACCCCCTTTAGTAGAGACAGACGCCCTTTCCAAGTCTCTACGACCTTCACAGCAAAAGTTATTCTAGAATATCTCCTCAGCAGGCTATGCTAATGAGGCTGCCTAATTACAATCCCGTTTCTCTCAAATATCTCGGCATAGAAGACACCAAAACTCAAAATTACAGGATATTCACCATCCTCAGAAATGTCATTTGATCACATCAAATTCAAAACCCTAAATTCAGGAAAAACCATGACCAAGGTGAACTCACACACAAGACAAGTGCCCCACAGATCAAACAGCTCATTAGACAAATCTTGGAGAAATCCAAAATCAGTCGCTTGGAAGAATGACAGTGAAGCATCTCCTTGGGCCGTGCGGTGTATGGGGCACAGGAGCTCTTCTGGGGGCCCAATCATGGGGGGCCAAGGAGGCAGTGGTCTGGACACACATCAGGCCCCTCTTCGTTCAACCTGAAAGGTAAGAATGCAGGTAAGATCGACACAAATTCCACCAGAAATCAGAAATTCCGAACTAGCCCCTCCCACTTTTGGGGATTTGGGCGTTCGACCCCTTCCGAAGGTCGTAGAAGCTCGAAAATGGTACCAATCGATGCGCAATACCCCACTTGCCAGAAACAAATGCCCTCTCCCACTCTCTACGACCTTCACAAAAAAAGTTATTCAAGAATATCTCCTCGGCTTTTCGGCCATTTGCTACTTCGACCCCTTCCGAAGGTCGGAGGAGCTCGGGGATGGCACCAATCGATCCGCAGGACCCACATTAGTTCAATAGAAACCACTTTCCAAGTCTCTACGACCTTCAGAAAAAAAGTTATTCAAGAATATCTCCTTCTCCAATGTGCTTTCATCCCTAATCCCTTACCTTAACCCTAGCTGTTTTAGCGACTTTCTTATTCAGAGGTTCTGGACTTCGATTCTATGCCTAGTCAGGTTCCTTAGACCCTTACCCTAACCACACCACCCCTTGCCTAAACCTAACCCCGCCCACTTTTCAGATTCGCTCGTTCGACCCCTTCCCAAGGTCCTAGAAGCTCGGGGATGGTACCAATCGATCCGCAGTACCCCCTTTAGTAGAGACAGACGCCCTTTCCAAGTCTCTACGACCTTCACAGCAAAAGTTATTCTAGAATATCTCCTCAGCAGGCTATGCTAATGAGGCTGCCTAATTACAATCCCGTTTCTCTCAAATATCTCGGCATAGAAGACACCAAAACTCAAAATTACAGGATATTCACCATCCTCAGAAATGTCATTTGATCACATCAAATTCAAAACCCTAAATTCAGGAAAAACCATGACCAAGGTGAACTCACACACAAGACAAGTGCCCCACAGATCAAACAGCTCATTAGACAAATCTTGGAGAAATCCAAAATCAGTCGCTTGGAAGAATGACAGTGAAGCATCTCCTTGGGCCGTGCGGTGTATGGGGCACAGGAGCTCTTCTGGGGGCCCAATCATGGGGGGCCAAGGAGGCAGTGGTCTGGACACACATCAGGCCCCTCTTCGTTCAACCTGAAAGGTAAGAATGCAGGTAAGATCGACACAAATTCCACCAGAAATCAGAAATTCCGAACTAGCCCCTCCCACTTTTGGGGATTTGGGCGTTCGACCCCTTCCGAAGGTCGTAGAAGCTCGAAAATGGTACCAATCGATGCGCAATACCCCACTTGCCAGAAACAAATGCCCTCTCCCACTCTCTACGACCTTCACAAAAAAAGTTATTCAAGAATATCTCCTCGGCTTTTCGGCCATTTGCTACTTCGACCCCTTCCGAAGGTCGGAGGAGCTCGGGGATGGCACCAATCGATCCGCAGGACCCACATTAGTTCAATAGAAACCACTTTCCAAGTCTCTACGACCTTCAGAAAAAAAGTTATTCAAGAATATCTCCTTCTCCAATGTGCTTTCATCCCTAATCCTAACCCTAACCCTAACCCTAACCCTGCCTAATTACAATCCCGTTTCTCTCAAATATCTCGGCATAGAAGACACCAAAACTCAAAATTACAGGATATTCACCATCCCAACAGAGAATTCTCCTCAGAAATGTCATTTGATCACATCAAATTCAAAACCCTAAATTCAGGAAAAACCATGACCAAGGTGAACTCACACACAAGACAAGTGCCCCACAGATCAAACAGCTCATTAGACAAATCTTGGAGAAATCCAAAATCAGTCGCTTGGAAGAATGACAGTGAAGCATCTCCTTGGGCCGTGCGGTGTATGGGGCACAGGAGCTCTTCTGGGGGCCCAATCATCTCTTCTGGGGGCCCAATCATGGGGGGCCAAGGAGCCAGTGGTCTACATCAGGCCCCTCTTCATTCAGCCTGAAAGGTAAGAATGCAGGTAAGATCCACAGAAATTCCACCAGAAATCAGAAATTCCGAACTAGCCCCGCCCACTTTTGGGGATTTGGGCGTTCGACCCCTTCCGAAGGTCGTAGAAGCTCGAAAATGGTACCAATCGATGCGCAATACCCCACTTGCCAGAAACAAATGCCCTCTCCCACTCTCTACGACCTTCACAAAAAAAGTTATTCAAGAATATCTCCTCGGGTTTTCGGCCATTCGCTACTTCGACCCCTTCCGAAGGTCGTAGGAGCTCGGGGATGGCACCAATCGATCCGCAGGACCCACATTAGTTCAATAGAAACCACTTTCCAAGTCTCTACGACCTTCAGAAAAAAAGTTATTCAAGAATATCTCCTTCTCCAATGTGCTTTCATCCCTAATCCTAACCCTAACCCTAACCCTAACCCTAACCCTAACCCTAACCCTAACCCTAACCCTAACCCTAACCCTAACCCTAACCCTTACCCTAACCACACCACCCCTTGCCTAAACCTAACCCCGCCCACTTTTCAGATTCGCTCGTTCGACCCCTTCCCAAGGTCCTAGAAGCTCGGGGATGGTACCAATCGATCCGCAGTACCCCCTTTAGTAGAGACAGACGCCCTTTCCAAGTCTCTACGACCTTCACAGCAAAAGTTATTCTAGAATATCTCCTCAGCAGGCTATGCTAATGAGGCTGCCTAATTACAATCCCGTTTCTCTCAAATATCTCGGCATAGAAGACACCAAAACTCAAAATTACAGGATATTCACCATCCTCAGAAATGTCATTTGATCACATCAAATTCAAAACCCTAAATTCAGGAAAAACCATGACCAAGGTGAACTCACACACAAGACAAGTGCCCCACAGATCAAACAGCTCATTAGACAAATCTTGGAGAAATCCAAAATCAGTCGCTTGGAAGAATGACAGTGAAGCATCTCCTTGGGCCGTGCGGTGTATGGGGCACAGGAGCTCTTCTGGGGGCCCAATCATGGGGGGCCAAGGAGGCAGTGGTCTGGACACACATCAGGCCCCTCTTCGTTCAACCTGAAAGGTAAGAATGCAGGTAAGATCGACACAAATTCCACCAGAAATCAGAAATTCCGAACTAGCCCCTCCCACTTTTGGGGATTTGGGCGTTCGACCCCTTCCGAAGGTCGTAGAAGCTCGAAAATGGTACCAATCGATGCGCAATACCCCACTTGCCAGAAACAAATGCCCTCTCCCACTCTCTACGACCTTCACAAAAAAAGTTATTCAAGAATATCTCCTCGGCTTTTCGGCCATTTGCTACTTCGACCCCTTCCGAAGGTCGGAGGAGCTCGGGGATGGCACCAATCGATCCGCAGGACCCACATTAGTTCAATAGAAACCACTTTCCAAGTCTCTACGACCTTCAGAAAAAAAGTTATTCAAGAATATCTCCTTCTCCAATGTGCTTTCATCCCTAATCCCTTACCTTAACCCTAGCTGTTTTAGCGACTTTCTTATTCAGAGGTTCTGGACTTCGATTCTATGCCTAGTCAGGTTCCTTAGACCCTTACCCTAACCACACCACCCCTTGCCTAAACCTAACCCCGCCCACTTTTCAGATTCGCTCGTTCGACCCCTTCCCAAGGTCCTAGAAGCTCGGGGATGGTACCAATCGATCCGCAGTACCCCCTTTAGTAGAGACAGACGCCCTTTCCAAGTCTCTACGACCTTCACAGCAAAAGTTATTCTAGAATATCTCCTCAGCAGGCTATGCTAATGAGGCTGCCTAATTACAATCCCGTTTCTCTCAAATATCTCGGCATAGAAGACACCAAAACTCAAAATTACAGGATATTCACCATCCTCAGAAATGTCATTTGATCACATCAAATTCAAAACCCTAAATTCAGGAAAAACCATGACCAAGGTGAACTCACACACAAGACAAGTGCCCCACAGATCAAACAGCTCATTAGACAAATCTTGGAGAAATCCAAAATCAGTCGCTTGGAAGAATGACAGTGAAGCATCTCCTTGGGCCGTGCGGTGTATGGGGCACAGGAGCTCTTCTGGGGGCCCAATCATGGGGGGCCAAGGAGGCAGTGGTCTGGACACACATCAGGCCCCTCTTCGTTCAACCTGAAAGGTAAGAATGCAGGTAAGATCGACACAAATTCCACCAGAAATCAGAAATTCCGAACTAGCCCCTCCCACTTTTGGGGATTTGGGCGTTCGACCCCTTCCGAAGGTCGTAGAAGCTCGAAAATGGTACCAATCGATGCGCAATACCCCACTTGCCAGAAACAAATGCCCTCTCCCACTCTCTACGACCTTCACAAAAAAAGTTATTCAAGAATATCTCCTCGGCTTTTCGGCCATTTGCTACTTCGACCCCTTCCGAAGGTCGGAGGAGCTCGGGGATGGCACCAATCGATCCGCAGGACCCACATTAGTTCAATAGAAACCACTTTCCAAGTCTCTACGACCTTCAGAAAAAAAGTTATTCAAGAATATCTCCTTCTCCAATGTGCTTTCATCCCTAATCCCTTACCTTAACCCTAGCTGTTTTAGCGACTTTCTTATTCAGAGGTTCTGGACTTCGATTCTATGCCTAGTCAGGTTCCTTAGACCCTTACCCTAACCACACCACCCCTTGCCTAAACCTAACCCCGCCCACTTTTCAGATTCGCTCGTTCGACCCCTTCCCAAGGTCCTAGAAGCTCGGGGATGGTACCAATCGATCCGCAGTACCCCCTTTAGTAGAGACAGACGCCCTTTCCAAGTCTCTACGACCTTCACAGCAAAAGTTATTCTAGAATATCTCCTCAGCAGGCTATGCTAATGAGGCTGCCTAATTACAATCCCGTTTCTCTCAAATATCTCGGCATAGAAGACACCAAAACTCAAAATTACAGGATATTCACCATCCTCAGAAATGTCATTTGATCACATCAAATTCAAAACCCTAAATTCAGGAAAAACCATGACCAAGGTGAACTCACACACAAGACAAGTGCCCCACAGATCAAACAGCTCATTAGACAAATCTTGGAGAAATCCAAAATCAGTCGCTTGGAAGAATGACAGTGAAGCATCTCCTTGGGCCGTGCGGTGTATGGGGCACAGGAGCTCTTCTGGGGGCCCAATCATGGGGGGCCAAGGAGGCAGTGGTCTGGACACACATCAGGCCCCTCTTCGTTCAACCTGAAAGGTAAGAATGCAGGTAAGATCGACACAAATTCCACCAGAAATCAGAAATTCCGAACTAGCCCCTCCCACTTTTGGGGATTTGGGCGTTCGACCCCTTCCGAAGGTCGTAGAAGCTCGAAAATGGTACCAATCGATGCGCAATACCCCACTTGCCAGAAACAAATGCCCTCTCCCACTCTCTACGACCTTCACAAAAAAAGTTATTCAAGAATATCTCCTCGGCTTTTCGGCCATTTGCTACTTCGACCCCTTCCGAAGGTCGGAGGAGCTCGGGGATGGCACCAATCGATCCGCAGGACCCACATTAGTTCAATAGAAACCACTTTCCAAGTCTCTACGACCTTCAGAAAAAAAGTTATTCAAGAATATCTCCTTCTCCAATGTGCTTTCATCCCTAATCCTAACCCTAACCCTAACCCTAACCCTGCCTAATTACAATCCCGTTTCTCTCAAATATCTCGGCATAGAAGACACCAAAACTCAAAATTACAGGATATTCACCATCCCAACAGAGAATTCTCCTCAGAAATGTCATTTGATCACATCAAATTCAAAACCCTAAATTCAGGAAAAACCATGACCAAGGTGAACTCACACACAAGACAAGTGCCCCACAGATCAAACAGCTCATTAGACAAATCTTGGAGAAATCCAAAATCAGTCGCTTGGAAGAATGACAGTGAAGCATCTCCTTGGGCCGTGCGGTGTATGGGGCACAGGAGCTCTTCTGGGGGCCCAATCATCTCTTCTGGGGGCCCAATCATGGGGGGCCAAGGAGCCAGTGGTCTGGACACACATCAGGCCCCTCTTCATTCAGCCTGAAAGGTAAGAATGCAGGTAAGATCCACAGAAATTCCACCAGAAATCAGAAATTCCGAACTAGCCCCGCCCACTTTTGGGGATTTGGGCGTTCGACCCCTTCCGAAGGTCGTAGAAGCTCGAAAATGGTACCAATCGATGCGCAATACCCCACTTGCCAGAAACAAATGCCCTCTCCCACTCTCTACGACCTTCACAAAAAAAGTTATTCAAGAATATCTCCTCGGGTTTTCGGCCATTCGCTACTTCGACCCCTTCCGAAGGTCGTAGGAGCTCGGGGATGGCACCAATCGATCCGCAGGACCCACATTAGTTCAATAGAAACCACTTTCCAAGTCTCTACGACCTTCAGAAAAAAAGTTATTCAAGAATATCTCCTTCTCCAATGTGCTTTCATCCCTAATCCTAACCCTAACCCTAACCCTAACCCTAACCCTAACCCTAACCCTAACCCTAACCCTAACCCTAACCCTAACCTAACCCTAACCCTAACCCTAACCCTAACCCTAACCCTAACCCTAACCCTAACCCTAACCCTTACCCTAACCACACCACCCCTTGCCTAAACCTAACCCCGCCCACTTTTCAGATTCGCTCGTTCGACCCCTTCCCAAGGTCCTAGAAGCTCGGGGATGGTACCAATCGATCCGCAGTACCCCCTTTAGTAGAGACAGACGCCCTTTCCAAGTCTCTACGACCTTCACAGCAAAAGTTATTCTAGAATATCTCCTCAGCAGGCTATGCTAATGAGGCTGCCTAATTACAATCCCGTTTCTCTCAAATATCTCGGCATAGAAGACACCAAAACTCAAAATTACAGGATATTCACCATCCTCAGAAATGTCATTTGATCACATCAAATTCAAAACCCTAAATTCAGGAAAAACCATGACCAAGGTGAACTCACACACAAGACAAGTGCCCCACAGATCAAACAGCTCATTAGACAAATCTTGGAGAAATCCAAAATCAGTCGCTTGGAAGAATGACAGTGAAGCATCTCCTTGGGCCGTGCGGTGTATGGGGCACAGGAGCTCTTCTGGGGGCCCAATCATGGGGGGCCAAGGAGGCAGTGGTCTGGACACACATCAGGCCCCTCTTCGTTCAACCTGAAAGGTAAGAATGCAGGTAAGATCGACACAAATTCCACCAGAAATCAGAAATTCCGAACTAGCCCCTCCCACTTTTGGGGATTTGGGCGTTCGACCCCTTCCGAAGGTCGTAGAAGCTCGAAAATGGTACCAATCGATGCGCAATACCCCACTTGCCAGAAACAAATGCCCTCTCCCACTCTCTACGACCTTCACAAAAAAAGTTATTCAAGAATATCTCCTCGGCTTTTCGGCCATTTGCTACTTCGACCCCTTCCGAAGGTCGGAGGAGCTCGGGGATGGCACCAATCGATCCGCAGGACCCACATTAGTTCAATAGAAACCACTTTCCAAGTCTCTACGACCTTCAGAAAAAAAGTTATTCAAGAATATCTCCTTCTCCAATGTGCTTTCATCCCTAATCCCTTACCTTAACCCTAGCTGTTTTAGCGACTTTCTTATTCAGAGGTTCTGGACTTCGATTCTATGCCTAGTCAGGTTCCTTAGACCCTTACCCTAACCACACCACCCCTTGCCTAAACCTAACCCCGCCCACTTTTCAGATTCGCTCGTTCGACCCCTTCCCAAGGTCCTAGAAGCTCGGGGATGGTACCAATCGATCCGCAGTACCCCCTTTAGTAGAGACAGACGCCCTTTCCAAGTCTCTACGACCTTCACAGCAAAAGTTATTCTAGAATATCTCCTCAGCAGGCTATGCTAATGAGGCTGCCTAATTACAATCCCGTTTCTCTCAAATATCTCGGCATAGAAGACACCAAAACTCAAAATTACAGGATATTCACCATCCTCAGAAATGTCATTTGATCACATCAAATTCAAAACCCTAAATTCAGGAAAAACCATGACCAAGGTGAACTCACACACAAGACAAGTGCCCCACAGATCAAACAGCTCATTAGACAAATCTTGGAGAAATCCAAAATCAGTCGCTTGGAAGAATGACAGTGAAGCATCTCCTTGGGCCGTGCGGTGTATGGGGCACAGGAGCTCTTCTGGGGGCCCAATCATGGGGGGCCAAGGAGGCAGTGGTCTGGACACACATCAGGCCCCTCTTCGTTCAACCTGAAAGGTAAGAATGCAGGTAAGATCGACACAAATTCCACCAGAAATCAGAAATTCCGAACTAGCCCCTCCCACTTTTGGGGATTTGGGCGTTCGACCCCTTCCGAAGGTCGTAGAAGCTCGAAAATGGTACCAATCGATGCGCAATACCCCACTTGCCAGAAACAAATGCCCTCTCCCACTCTCTACGACCTTCACAAAAAAAGTTATTCAAGAATATCTCCTCGGCTTTTCGGCCATTTGCTACTTCGACCCCTTCCGAAGGTCGGAGGAGCTCGGGGATGGCACCAATCGATCCGCAGGACCCACATTAGTTCAATAGAAACCACTTTCCAAGTCTCTACGACCTTCAGAAAAAAAGTTATTCAAGAATATCTCCTTCTCCAATGTGCTTTCATCCCTAATCCTAACCCTAACCCTAACCCTAACCCTGCCTAATTACAATCCCGTTTCTCTCAAATATCTCGGCATAGAAGACACCAAAACTCAAAATTACAGGATATTCACCATCCCAACAGAGAATTCTCCTCAGAAATGTCATTTGATCACATCAAATTCAAAACCCTAAATTCAGGAAAAACCATGACCAAGGTGAACTCACACACAAGACAAGTGCCCCACAGATCAAACAGCTCATTAGACAAATCTTGGAGAAATCCAAAATCAGTCGCTTGGAAGAATGACAGTGAAGCATCTCCTTGGGCCGTGCGGTGTATGGGGCACAGGAGCTCTTCTGGGGGCCCAATCATCTCTTCTGGGGGCCCAATCATGGGGGGCCAAGGAGCCAGTGGTCTGGACACACATCAGGCCCCTCTTCATTCAGCCTGAAAGGTAAGAATGCAGGTAAGATCCACAGAAATTCCACCAGAAATCAGAAATTCCGAACTAGCCCCGCCCACTTTTGGGGATTTGGGCGTTCGACCCCTTCCGAAGGTCGTAGAAGCTCGAAAATGGTACCAATCGATGCGCAATACCCCACTTGCCAGAAACAAATGCCCTCTCCCACTCTCTACGACCTTCACAAAAAAAGTTATTCAAGAATATCTCCTCGGGTTTTCGGCCATTCGCTACTTCGACCCCTTCCGAAGGTCGTAGGAGCTCGGGGATGGCACCAATCGATCCGCAGGACCCACATTAGTTCAATAGAAACCACTTTCCAAGTCTCTACGACCTTCAGAAAAAAAGTTATTCAAGAATATCTCCTTCTCCAATGTGCTTTCATCCCTAATCCTAACCCTAACCCTAACCCTGACCCTAACCCTGACCCTAACCCTAACCCTAACCCTAACCAGTAAATCCGATTCCTAAACCTAAGGCTTTAAACCCGAGGCCTAAACCTAACCCTAACCTTAAAAACTTAACCTTAGCCTTAACCATAACCTGAACCCTAAACCTAACCATTTAAAACCCAATGCCTAAACCTAACCCGATTGTTCCTTAAACTGAACCGTGAATCCTTTTCAAAATTACTTTAGAATTAGATTACTATAAACTTAGTGGGACACACCCTGGGGTTTGATCAACCCCGGCGGGGCCTTCCTTGGGAGAGGGTGTCTGGTGGTAATGGCCGAAACACCCAATGACCCTGAGGTACACTACTGATGATGTGTCACCTTATATA